>NW_024884833.1:8069101-8140490 GCF_019232065.1 Centrocercus urophasianus | reverse complement strand
TTTTTTTTTTTTTTTTTTTTTTTTTTTTTTTTGTCTTTATTTTTCCTTTAAAAGGAGAAGAAGTTACAGAGATGAATTACAGGTTGTTAAGTTTTACACAGCACCAATAGTCTTCATGATTACTACATTTTCTCTATATTTCTTGAGGATCTTCCATTCCTGTGATCACAAAACATAAGAAATTGAATGTATTGATACATTTAATTATATTTATTGAAGTGCATCGTGTTAATTTGGCATTTGCCCATGCTTGTGTCAGTGTCATGTAATACCATTTTTCTAGGCCTCCCTTGAAGAGAGGTAAGAGAGATTATTTCCCAGGCAGGTGGAACTCTGTCCTTTTTCTTTCTGCTCACATAGATAATGGAGAGCTCTGGCCTCTGTGAAGACACCCGTCTTCCAAAGATAGCACAGAGACAGTGGGGCGCACAACCACAGTGTTGGAAAAATCCTGTTCACTCCTGCTCACACTGGAATATGTCTGTTGCAGTCTTGTGAAGTCTGTATTATCTATTGCCTTCACCATACATACAGACAAAAAGCATGCAAGGAAATGACACAACCATGTATGTCAAAACATTTGAGTTGGATACTCTCAGTTGATAGTGATGGGCAGTTGCAGTCATTCAGGCACACTGGGATAAGAATATATGTAATAAGAGCCTCTAACAATACTGGTGCTAAAACAAATGCTCATCAGGTTGCAGTATAAATTTCCTTATAAATATGGCTTTCACTAACTGATACATCTTTCTTCATTCTCTAGATCTATTCATAAAAAAAATTTGGTATGCAAATGTATTGATGATCAACTGCCTAAAGGACAACGTTATTTTTTACATTGTTTACTTGAGTTTTATAATGAGTGATATAAAATCAATCCAACAATTGAAATGTAATATGAGTATATACAAGACAGCTGCAGTAACAATGAGCTGTGATCTCCTATTCTGACCCTGCTCATTAGTCAGCACATTTGCTGAAAACATGTACATGTTTCTCCAACTGGTAAAGCTGAGTGTCCTCAATAATTTCAAGTAAGTGATAGTCTGAAACGTCATACATGTATCTTTTTTAAGTTGAAGTGTTAAATTTTTTGCAGTGTAGGTCTCTTTTAAATATATACACAGGACAGGGAGAGAAGCATAATCTCCTGATAGGGTGTTATTTATTTACTCTGCAGGAAAGAGAACTTTTTAAGAAAATGGTCATGAAAAAAAAAAAAAGAAGAAACATTTGAGAGAAAGCTTCTTCATCCTCCATGATGCAATAATACAAGTTAACACATCTTGATGTGGTTCTGAATTGCAACAGACATAACTGCAGGGCTGTTCTGTCCTGGTTTTTTTTGTTTGTTTTGTTTTTTACATTTTAAGAAATATTTTAAACAACAAGTAACAAAATTGTGTAGCAAAACAAAACATACGTGTCAAGCTGACACACAGTGAAAAAGGTTAATACTAGCAAAAAAAGTCCATGCACTGCCCATAGCTATAACAATCACCAACCACATTACGCTTCCTATTTGAGATGAATCATTTATATCCACTTTGTCTTTATAAATACTTTCAAATATAACCTCCTTTTGATTGCAGATGGCTTACCAGGTCTGCTGAACAATGCATCTCCTTATAAATACTGACAAGAAAATCTGTATTAATAGAAAGAGGCCCAAGACTGAACTCCTGGTTATTACCCTGCATTTAATTTATAAGCTGTTGTGTTAGCATGAGCCACTTGAGCCACTCACATTTCATTCTCAGCTTGGCTGACTATTGCAAGTACTATTAAATATGGCATGAGGACTGCAGGAAATTCATATCATGAGGAGATGGTTTATAAATTATAGAATCATAGATAGAAGGGACCTTAAAGGTTATCTAGTTGACCTGCCTGACCACAGGCAGAGTTGCTACTCACTAGAAGGAAGGTTCTATATGATATGGAAATAAATACATACATATGGAAGGTTCTTATTTAGTTATCTGACTCACAGATTCACAGAAAGATAAAAACCTACATAAATTAAATATTCTGGAGTTCGGTGGACTTCTCAGCTAGAATACTGATATTCTCTTTGAAGAGCCTTCCCTGAAGAGCATTCCCTAGTTCATTTCAAAATTGGCTTAGCCAGCAGAATGACGTAACTCTTCCCGATATGGATACTTCACAGCTCATGTGATCTCTTCTGCTGGAGCAAGCCCTGGGGTGGTAACTTTTGCTGGGCAGATGATAGCAAAAAAAAAAGCTGCTAATGATAATCTCATTAGATTATCATTCAGAAGTGGTCAATCCCCACTATAGCTGACCTATAGTTCAGTGTTTAAGAGGCATTTGATCAACATCCTCATTATTATGCTTTATCTCTTGAAGTGGTCAGGCAGTCGCACTTCATGATCTTTGAAGGTCCCCTCCAACTGAGCTATTCTATTCAGGTCTTCTAAAGAATGATGGAGCAGGAAGCTGCTGGATGTGAATGTCATGAGAAAAACCAGTCTCCCTGATCATACAAGCTCATTTCCTTTATACGCTTATAGATTAGCCACATTCTTAAACAGATCATGGAATCATAGAATCATAGAACCCTTAGAGCTGGAATTGACCTTTTAAGGTCATCTATTCCCACTTCTCTGAATCATAGAATCACAGAATTGCTTGGTTGGAAAAGACCTTAAAGATCATCAAGTCCAACTGCAACCAAACCATAGTACCCTAACAATCCACTGCTAAATCATGTCCCTGAGCACCACATCCAAACAGTTTTTAAACACATTCAGGGATGACTCAATTGCCTCCCTGGGGAGCCTACTCCAGTGCTTAACAACCTTTTCTGTAAAGAGGTTTTTCCTGATATCCAACCTAAACCTCCTCTGCAATGAACTGAGACATCAGCTAGATCAGTAGCCCAATACCTGGTCCAGCTTCACATTCACCTGTCTACAGAACCACAGAATGGTCAGGGTTGGAAGGGACCTCAAGGATCATGAATCTCCAATCCCCTGCTACATGCAGGGCCACCAGCCTCCACATTTAATACTAGACCAGGCTGCCCAAGACCCCATCCAATCTGGCCTTGAACACCTCTAGGGACGGGGCATCCACAACCTCTCTGGGCACCTGTTCCAAAACCTCACCACTCTCTCTGTAAAGCATTTCCCCTGACATCCAACCTAAGTCTTCCGTCCCTCAAAATCATTTCCCTTTGTCCTGCAGTTATCCACCCTTTCAAAGAGTTGATTCCCTTCCTGTTTGTAGACTCCCTTTAGGTATTGCAATGAGGTCACCCCGCAGCCTTCTTTTCTCCAGGCTGAACAAGCCCAGCTCCCTCAGCCTGTCCTCACACGGGAGGTGCTTCAGACCCCTGATCATCTTCGTAGCCCTCCCCTGGACCCTCTCCAACAGCTCCCTGTCTTTCTTGTACTGGGGGCTCCAGTCCTGGACACAGTTCTCCAGATGGGGCATTGCAAGAGCAGAGTAGAAGGGGACAATCACATCCCTGTCCCTGCTGGCTCCCTCTTCTGATGGAGACCAGGATACCATTTGTCTTCCGGGTTGCAAGGGTACTTGAAACCATTACCTCTTATTGCTAGTTATGTGGGAGAAGAAACTGACAGCCACCTCACCATAACCTCCTGTCAGGGAGTTAAAGAAGGTGATAATGTCTCCCCTGAGCCTCCTCTTCTCAAGACTAGGCAATCCCAGCTCTCTCAGCTGCTCCTTGTAAGACCTGTGCTCCAGACTGCTCACCAGCTTCATTGCTTTCCTCTGAACACGCTCCAGGGCCACACTGTCTTTCTTGTACTGAACACAGTACTTGAGGTGTAGTCTCAAATGCTAGTACAGGGGGACAATCACTTCCCCGACTCTGCTGTTTTTGATGCAAGCCAGGATGCTTGGCCTTCTTGGCTACCTAGGCACACTGCTGGCTCATGTTCAGCTGGCTGCTGACCCACGTCCTGAGATCCTTCCTTCTGTGCAGCTTTCCAACCACTCTGCCCTAAGCCTGTAGCATTTCCTGGGGTTCCTGTGGCCAAAGTGCAGGATCTGGGGCTTAGTCTTATTGACCTTCATCCCACTGGTCTCAGCCCATCTATCTAGCCAGTCCAGATTGCTCTATAGGGCCTTCCTTCTCCCAAGCAGATTGACACTTCCTCACAGCTTGGTGTCACTTGCATTCTTACTGAGGATGCACTCAATACTCTCATCCAGATCAATAAAGCCCCAGTACTGACCCCTACAGAACATATGACTATGATTCTGTGATTCTTTGATTCTTTGATTATTCCCCATCTGGATTTAAATCCATTTATCACCACTCTCTGGGCCCAGCTCCTCAGCCATTTTTTTGCCCAGAAAAGACAACACCTGTCTACAGAATCACAGAATCACAGAATGGCCAGCTGGAAGGGCCCTCAAGGATCATGAATCTCCAACACCCCTGCCAATGCAGGGCCACTAACCTCCACATCTAATGCTAGACCAGGCTGCCCAGGGCCTCATCCAATCTGGCCTTGAACACCTCCAGTGACGGGGCATCCACAACCTCTCTGGGCACCTGTTCCAGAACCTCAGAGTTGCAAGAGCACACTGCTGGCTCACGTTAAGCTTTTCATCCATCAAGACCCCCAGGTCCTTCTCTGCAGGGCTGCTCTCAAGCACCGCTCCTTCCAGTCTGTATGGATGCCTGGGATTCCTCTGGTCCAAGTGCAAAACTCTGCACTTTGCTGTGTTGAATCTCACCAGGTTCACCCGGGCTCACCTTTCAAGCCTGTTGAGGTCCCTCTGAATGGCATCCCTTCCTTCCACTGTGTCAACCGCACCACTCAGCTTGGTGTCCTCAGCAAACTTGCTGAGGGTGCACTCGATTCCATCATCGATGTCATTGATAAAGATGTTGATGAGCACTGGTCCCAGGACAGACCCCTGGGGGACGCTGCTCATTGCCAGCCTCCACCTGGACACAGAACCATTGATGACCACCCTCTGTCTGCGGCCTTTCAACCAGTTTCTTATCCATCGAGTGGTCCACCCATCAGATCCACATTCCTCTAATTTGGAGATAAGAATGTGGTGGGGGACCATGTCAAAGGCCTTGCTCAAGTCCAGGTAAATGAGTAAATCAGTATCCTTTCCCTTGTCCATCAATGCCATCACTCCATCATAGAAGAGCACCAGATTGGTCAAGCATGACCTTCCCATGGTGAAGCCATGCTGGAGGTCTCGGATCACGCACTCATTCCTCATGTGATCAAGCATTCCATCCAGAAGGATCTGTTCCATGATCTTCCCAGGCACTGAGGTGAGACTTATTGGCCTGTAGTTCCCAGGGTCCTCCTTGCATCCTATCTTGTAAATGGGAGTGATGTGAACCTTCCTCCAGTCATCCGGGACCTCACCTGACAGCCATGACTTTTCAAATATGAGGGAGAGCGGCTCAGCAACCACCTCAGCCAGCTCCTTCAGACCTTGAAAGTCTCTTAAAAGAGTGAGGCAAAAAAAATTGCCTTCTCTTTGTTTTTACCAGCTTGCCTATGTCACTCAGTAGAAGGGGATACACACTCCTGGACTTTTCTTTTCTGGCTGAGGTACCCATACAAGCCTTCCTTATTCTTCTTGGCATCCCTTGCCAACTTTAGTTTAAGCAGGGCCTTTGCTTTCTGACTCCATCCCTACACAGTCTAGTAGCTTCCTTATAGTATTTCCTTAGTATCTTCACCTGTCTGTGTGTTTTCATCTTGCTGTTCAGTTCAACCAGCAGGTCCTGGTTCAGCCACACCATTCTCTTCATTTCTTTTTCTGACTTGCTGTACCTGGAGATGGAGAGCTCTGCATGCTGAAGAAGCCTTCCTTAAAGACCTGCCAGCTCTGCTCTGCACCCTAGCCCATGAGGACAGTTTCCATGGGTGTTCTGTTTACTAACTCCCTGAAGAGCTGGAATTTAGATTTCTTGAAATTTAGCATCCTGTTTCTACTCTTTTCCTGTCTCATGTCCCTCCAGAGCATGAACTCAGCCACTGCCTGTTCACTACAGCTCAAGCAACCTCCAATCCTGATGTCACCAGTCAGTTCACTTGCACTGGTGAGCAACAGGTGCAGTATTGCATTACCCTTGGTTCAATTACTTGACTTAGGGAGTTATCCTCAATGCATTCCAGGAGACTCCTGGATTGCCTGCAGCTCACCATGCTATTTTTCCAGATGTCGGGGTAGTTAAAGTCCCCCAGGAGGACAAGAGCTTGTGATCACAGTGCCTGCTGTAGCTGGAAGTAGGACCTCGTCAACAGGCTCTGCTTGGTTGGGTGGCCTGTAGTAGACACTGATCACAAGGGTCCCTTTGCTGCATCAATCTTTGTCACCCACAGCTTTCAGCTTGTTCATGACTATTCTTTAGAGACAGCTCTTCATATTCTATTCCTTAGATTCTTGAAATAAATTGAACATTATATACCAAACATATCAAGTACCTTTGAAGTATCTCTCATTATCACGAGAGAAGAGCCTTCATGCAATCATGAAGGCTGTGAGTCCTGAGGATTGATTTCACTAGAGAAAGAAAAAAACTATCAGCAGAATAGATTATACTTGTAAGCTAATTCAGTTATCACGAGATGATAATTTATAATTATTTTAACACTACAAGTGAACTAGATCCTTTCCTAAAGCTTCTCAAGGCAAGCATAGCACAAGTTACAAAATCCCTAACTTCAGGAGTCTACAGACTCCTTAATTCTGGAAAACACTACTGTGATTTATACAGCTTAAAAGTATGCATATCCTGCTAACCATAATCAATAAAGAGCTGACTGGGAATCCCTTCCTGTCATGAAAGAGTGTAGCTGGTCATTAGTGTGTAGAGTTAGTGACACAGTGGAATGCACAGAACGGACTACTAAGTATTTAACTCAAGTGTGAGACTTATTACGGTTGCATTGGTTAGCAACAATCTTACTTTTATTCTTTCCATTTTGCTCTCACCAATTATTTGTCCAAAAAGAATTGTTCAATTTAGCACACATTTGAGAGAATATGATGACTCTCCTACCAGAATCCATGACAAAAAATCACAACGTGAGTCATAAATGAAATCAGTTAATCCAGCATCTTTTTCTGAAGTACTTCTGAACTAACTCTAGCAACCCTATCAAGTCTAATTGAAAGACTACAAAGAAACACCAACAGTTCTACAGGGTTATGTCTTAATTTTTCATTTTTAATGTAATGAAGGTCTATATCCAAACAAGATCCAAGAAAGAGTGACTGTTTCTTCACCGGAAACAGGGTTACATGCCTGTCAGTCATAGTCATGTATCACATCTGGTATGAACAGCCCCTATTGTTACCAACAGTAACATCCCCACACCCTACTCCCTCAGTCCTCAATAGTCTTTAAATGGATGCTCTTTAAAGAAAAAAGTCATTACAAAAATCATCTGTTTTTTCAAGAGTTTGTGTGCCTGAGTAAATCTTCCCAAGTCCAAGCTTCTCAATCTTACAAGAGAGAACATGAAAGATTAGGAAAGACTTTCCCACTTTCTAAATTTGGATTTCTGGCTAATTATCACATCTGCTTAGCTGGCACACCTGTGAAATAAACTTTTCCTTTGGGGAATGAAACCAGACATGAATTCTCTCAGATCTGTCAAAACTTTAGTAGTTTAATGAGGAGAGACAAAAGTGAAACCCGAAATAATAAAAATACTGCATTTGTCTGTTTTCATCTAAAACCCTAACAGTGGCCTTGCATGAGCAGGAATGGAAGGTCAAGTAAAGGTTGATTTAACTGGATTTAACTGTAATTTGAGAGATCTGTGGTTCAAATCCAGATGCCTTTGCCAGAGTTTACCATTATTTCACCATATCGACACTCTCTAAAACCCATTCAAGCTTCTTAAGAAACCCAACAATAGTTCATCTCACACATTCTGACTTATACGTAATCATATGTAAGGCTATCTGGGAACTAAATGCAGGAAGAAAAGTTCATTTTTTCCATGTGCAAGTGTATGCTAATCAGGGGAAGATTGTTCTGGAAAAGGATGAATACTCTAGCAGATGAAAAATGCAATCCACTGTGGGCAGATCTTACTGTCACAAACGTAATAAGCCAACACAAATAATTAAGACTTATAAAAATACATAAAATATATAATATATAAATATGTTATATATTAAATACATATATGTATATATATATAATATCTTGTAAAAGAAAATATATATGAATATTGGAATATATAAATTTAGGAAGTCTTATGGGAAAAAATGAAATATTTCAACAAATGTTGAAACACACAAACAGGCAGCAGAAGTCTTTCCTCTGACAAGGGAAAAAGTAGGAAAAAACTACATCCAAATCGAAATAGAAGAGCATCAAAAGCAGTAGACAACTCTGAAAATATCTGGGTAGTGGCTTTAGATTACAAAATGTCATTTAATTGATATCAAGCAAAGAACTTAATTTAGTTTTGTTTTTTAATAAAAGTGTTATAATACCGCTGTTGTCATCTGAGGTACAAGCTAGGTTAGGTGTGGCAAAAGACTTTTCTATAATTCCTTTTTTTGTGAACAGTATTTGATTTTGAAATGGTTTCTTTTTGAAAAAGTAGCTGATTCTTACCATTATCGGCATTTTTTACTTATCAATTCTATGCAAAGTAACAACTTCCATGTTTAGCTTATAAGTGCTTCTCAATTGCAATGTAAAAAAATGGAATGAATTTACCTGCTTATATCTGGAAATGACAACTGATAAAATAGCAGCTGCAATAGGGCAGGAAGAATGGTAAATAGTTTTGTAATTGTCTTCAGACTTTTGGCTCTCAGCAGGAGGAGAAAGGAGGTGCTTTTTGTTAATTACATAGATTACTCTAGTCTTCAAAAAATTAAAAATTATGAGACTATAAAAAGTGCTCTTGCATGATACTGTATTTCTCTGTATTAAAGAGAAGCAAGGTGCAATCCAGTAAGAGTGCCCACCTGCTTTTTCAGCTGGTTAAATAACTATCAGAACATTACTAATCTATTGCAGCTTTTTCCACAGATCTCTGGTCTGACCACATTGTCAGCAATATCTTGATCGTGTTCTTCTGGACAGCCATGCAGTATCTTTATAAAAAGCTGAGCAAGGTCTCAAGGCTTTTGAGGTGTCAGGATGCATAAAGAATAGAAATACTGATGCACTGGGGAATTATTCTCACTTTAATCAGTACAAGATAGGAGTACAAGATGTGTCCCAGTGACCTTTCCAATCCCTGAACTCCAACTTGGATCATGCTCAGAGTTATACCCATCACTCCATAACCACAGGAACTTCTCTAAGTATTACAGAAGGCTTTGGGGCTATTCTTCATTTCCCCATCTATCTCCCGTCAGCTGATTATCCCTGCCAGATCCCAATATGATCTTTCTATTGGGAGCAGATGAGACAAATAACCACTCTCCAGCATTTGCGGCCTCCTGTTTGTGTCTCTTTATGACAGCTTTCCCATGCTTTCTATCACTCAATTTGCCCAACAGGATTTCAACCAGTATTGATTTGATTAAATAACATTATTTCACCTACATTCTAAAGTTAGAGTCTCACTGAAATGAAGCAGAGATAGATCTCTTGATACACACTGGCCCAGACAAGTCTTAATGAAACAACAGAAAGTGTTTGTAACTCTTCCGACTACTTTTTGCATTCACTGGCAAAAATAAACCTATGTTCTTTCACTTTAAACCTTACCACCACCATTCTTTAATCTTGTTCACTGTTTATGTAGTGGAGTTCTTATCTTGATGCTCAACACCAAAGCATCTGATGTCTCACAAGGATTAAATTAACAATAATAAATCTCTCATCTTTCCCATCAGGTAGAAGTTAGAACTTGATTAGGAATAATTTAAGCCATTGTTACTCTTGCATTCCCCTAGGCAGCAAACAACTCTTGTTGAATGAAACATCAGTAAACAGGAACATGATGAAACAAATCATCAAAGTGAAAGAACCTGGGTGTGAAGCATGAAGCATTTATAGAAATGGATTAGTCATATCTTGGAAATACATCAAGAATTTGGGGACAGCGGGGCAGAAACCTAGAGAGGCCAAGAGGTAGTCAGATCTAGCTATAAATAACTTCCCTGAAGACAGCTGAGTAATATATAGTGCATAAGTTGAAACTTCTCTGTTTGTTTGAACCCTGAGAACCCGGTATGGGTTTTTCCTGGTCAAATGTCTTGGTGATGGAGGAAGGTGTAAGTGACAGCAGTTATCCTCCAGTTACCACACGTCCTCCTTCTATTTTCCACCGGGGCTGGTGTAGCAATGGCCAAGTGACCTGTCCCTTCACTTCAGGGAAACACATAGGTGGCACTCCTATTTTCTTTCCTCACATTTCTGTATTGCCTCATCACTATTTTCTTCACTGATGTAAATAAGTACTTCCTTGTGTAGATGTGAAGAATTCTAAAACTTCTTAGAAGGAATGTTTTAAGCAGTTTTTAGAAGCATACTATCTAATTACTTTACCAGTATTTTTACCAGTATACCACTGGGTGGTGGGGGTTCAAATGTCTCATCACTGCAATTCATTCTTCTGCAGATACTATCTTTCTTTTAACTTGCCTCTATTATGAACAGTAAGGAGATAAACGTTAGAACTGGGCACTAGCATAGAAGTATTTCATAGCATTAATACGTCTCTCACATCCTTGTACTAAGGGTCAACTCTAACTGATACATCAAATTATTCAAAGCTCCTGTTATAAGTTTTGTCTTCTGCTGTTGCACAGGTTACCTAGGACCAGTCTACTGATTTCTGACTCACTTCACAACCGAACTAAGAAGGAATTCAAGTTAAATGCTGGATGAATTTCATTCCAGCTACCTAAAGCATATCTCTGCTTCCTGAGGCCAGAACATCTCAAGATACATTCCTCTGCTACAGAGGATGCATATTTATTCATGCAGGAAAAAATCATGACATAATTTTAATGGGAAGGGGATGAAGGTTGTACATAATTGTCTGCTGAAGTGAGAATCCTCTGAGTTCCGTGTACAGCAGGATCAATGAAAAGCCTCTTTTTCATACAAACTCTCTTATCACTTCGGTAGTGACTACTTTGCTTGACTCTTGTACTTACAAGTATCAGTAAAAAGAAGTAAACCCTCACTGATGCCCATTTCTTATTGGAAGAAAAAGAGAATACAAAATTTGATATTTTTACAGCTGATCCACATTTCCTGCTGAAAAATTCTCAAAGTATTCATTGACAATGGCATTTTCTCCAAACGAAAGTATCGATGTCTGACTTTTTTCCATAAGAAATTATGAAATGACATTTTTCTGTTTGGACTACTGTTTTGTCATGAAATTTCATTTGAGCATTTCTGAACAGCAACTCACAGGAGTTCCAGCCTAGAAAAGCAATGAAGCCATCTCCAAAAAAAAAAAAATGCTATTTTGGACAGCGAACAGGCTCTTCAATAACATCAATTACAAATTAACATTCATCACAAGACTGGAACTTTGTTATTGCAATTTCAAGGGATGGTATCAGTATTAGAAAAATACCAGGTTGATTTGCATAAAGCAGGCTAATTCAATGGGCTGCTCCAGAAGGAATATGATATGGCACAAACAGGTTTTGACTACTGATTAACTAAGTTAACATGACATACTGTGTGTGTGTGCGTTGGATGGGGATATTACTCTTTATGAGGTGTTATGAATGCGTCATATCTGCAGTAGTGATTATTCATCTCTGCATGCAGACAGTCTGAAAGTACTTGCTGTTAAGTGTATGTATCGATTTAGTCAGCACACCCTAATGGAGTAAGAGGAAAACATTATCATACAGTGCGCTGGTGACTCAAATATTGCAGTTCAGTGAATGAATTCTGATTTACTTATTTTTTAGTCATCTTCTGTTCCCTTGTGTTACAGTAACTTCAACTTCTCAAGAAACTGGAGCATGAGCTGGAAAACTGTTTGCATGATGTGGCTAGTGTTAGCCCTGCATCTAAATCACAGGAGTTCTGAGATTCTCTCCAATGCTTTTTGTGTGCAATTCATAGAATAAATGGATTTGACAGCAATCTGAGACCACAACATCACATTCATTAGTATTTTCTGTTTTTTATCCCACAAAAGTCAAGCACTGTCATCTGGATGCTGCTTTTTACGTATCAGTCTGCAGTCACTGAACTGAACTGAAGTGCTGGCACCCCTTTGCTACATACCACACTTGGAAGGGTAGAAGGCAAGAACTACACCTCTTGCCTCACATTGTCAGTCTTATTCTACAACCAGAGATAAATCACAACACTGACAATTTTAAGAATACTTTTCACTTCCACTAACAGTATAGAGAAACATCACAGAATCAGATTAGTAGAATGTTTGTTTCTACTTCCTGTGGCAGGGAAAAAACCCACATTTCTATAATATTGTTTCAAAACTACAGAAAAATTTTGTATAGAATAATTCTACACAAAGTCAAGGCCAGGACGCTATAGATCCTAACAGATGTATTCTTTTTCTTCCTAACAGCCATATGTGAATAAAAAAATATTGGGTCCTTACAAAGACTGGTAGCTGAGGGCGAATTAGTATCTTGAAGTTTTAAGACCCTCAAAATCACACCTGCAGATAAAGAATTTGAGACATCAGCTAGAAATGCTACTCTTCCACTTCTGCAGAGAGATCCTACAAATTAGTTAGGATTCAGAAAAAGCACTTTCCTTCTTCATGCTGAAGCAAGATAAGGCTATAAGCTCTGTTGATGGTTGAAAGGTAAGACCTTGCTTTTGTATTTAGCAGAAAAGCTCTGGATTTCAGCAGACTTCCAGAATATTCAGGACTGAAGGACTACTTACACTGGCTGAAAATGACCTCATAAATCCCAGTTCTGTTGTGGATGAATCCAAAAGAAGTATTCCAATTATAGAAGTGGAAATATATGACTGAAGAGGTTTTCTTGTAAATTTCATAATGCTTTTCAATACAAGCAAGATACTGCCAAAAATGTCTTCTTACCTAATGTTTTAGTTCTCATGTACTCTATTGCATTAGGGACTACTAAAGACCAGTAAAAATTAAAACAAAACCAATAAAACTCTGTTCAAACCTCAAAAGAATATAACTGTAGTTTTATCAAGATTGCATTGGCTTTTGCTGCATTCTAACCAGAGCTTCCTCAGAGCAGGACTTAAGTCAGAACATCTGCAAAAATGGTGCCCTAGAGAACAGCCTGTGAATGTCTCTATCATGAGCCTACTTTATTCTCACAAGTTATCCCATTAAAATACAACAGCACTCATTTCCAACAATGATCTATGTTCAAAAATGTTTTGGGGAGATTATGTTAAAATATCAAGGCAGAAGTGAAGTATTAGTATATAAAAAGCCTCAATATGCCTTCCACAGTATTCCACAAGAATGTATTCCACAAGATGACCTGAGTTTTAAGATGTAGCCTTCCACTTTGCTTAAGTAAATCATTTCCAAGTCTGCAGTATGTAGAGGGACACACATAGTTCCACAAAGGAATATAGTCAGAGCGGAAAAATAAATACTTCCTTGCAAAAATAAGGGAGATATCACATTTAATTTTTTTAGCACAGATCTTAGCTAAATATTTATTGATGTTTTGTCCCTTCTATAGAAGGTTTCTTTGCCTGGTTATTTCTCATCACTCCTTGCTTAGTCATTTCTCATCAGATGAATTTGATGGAGATACTAACTGTAAATGCCTGGAAGGTAGTATTTACTATTCAGGCTTGGAATCAGTAAGCATAGAAAACCCATGAAATTTGACATTTGTATCTGTTGTGAAATGAATAGAAGAAGGAATCTATGGATATTAGGGCTTACAGAACACTCATTAAACTAATTTCATTCCCAGCCAGAAAAGCTGGCAGCTTGATGGAAGGGTAGGACAGGAGTCACCTCCACCTTGGTGACCCAGCTAGCTTCTTTTACTTCCTTAATTGCTCTTTATCTACTCAAACATCACATGATAGCAGAATTGTATGAGCAGCAGAGAAACCCTGCAACTACAAAAACACTCTTCAAGCATACACATTTTCTTAATATCAGCAGACCAGAATTTCTGAAAGTGAAAGAGAAGCATCACATGGGAGATACTGAATTATTACTATATCAAACTTACCCTTGTCTTCCTTTGTCTCAAACGATGCAACACTACCCGTCTATCTGGTATCTCGTGTTAGCAGACTAAGAAGTGTACTTTGATGCCAGTCCAAAGATTCAGTGTATCCACCCAGGGAAACATGACTGGAGTTATGCTGCACAGTACCTATGGCATCACATCCCACACTGAGCCTTAGGGGCTTTTCTAACAGGTGGTTAGGGAACTGTGGATGGACTTGCAGACCAACAAGGTATCTTGTAGATGAACACTGGGTGGCAATGACTTCTCTTCTTTGAACTCTAGGTGCCTTCCGTACAAATGGCAAGTAACTGCACACTCTCACAGATTCTTATCCCATGATATGACTTAATCCTTTCTTCCTTATTCCCAGATCGCTTCAATGATCCAAAAGATTGCTGTTCTTTGCTGTCATTACGTCTTAAAATAAATGGACTGGTAGAGCAGTCCATGCTCCAAATTACAGCTTTTATTCTGAATTTCTGAACTACGTAAGTGCCTACATCTGTACCAAGTTTGCCCTCTGTGTAACAGTTTGTGCAGTTTGTGATGTACCCAAGATGTACATCCAGAATCATGCCTCATTTTACAATAAATCTGCAATTCCTAGTGTATGCATTTAGTATGAGAACCTTTGGTATTTTTTACACGTTTTACAGCTGCTCACACAATCCAAGCAATTTTGTAACTGCTTAGAGATTTCTGAATTAATGAGAATAATACAACAGAGCTGGTACAGCCACTTGGCTTACAAAGTGCATCGCCATCCTTCAGGAGGGAGAACAAGTTCTTAAAAAGGTGAGTTGTTTTCTCCCTGGTATCAATTAGGCCCTGCATGTTGAAAGGTGCCAGTGATCTAATGAGTTAACAGCATCATGCAAGTGGTTCTTAGCAATTGAAAACTATTTACTGAAAACAATCCATTTGTAAAGCTGCACCTGGCTGGCAAGAAGTTTCCTCTCCCTTTACTGAGTGCTGACTGATAGAATATGAATCATAAAAGTTAAAGACAGAAAAAATCTATTTTCTCATCTGTTCTTCTCCTTCCAGGACAGACTTATTCTCTGTAATATATTTGGCAGTGCTTTCAAGTTCTTTTATAAAATCTTCACACAGCCTCCCACCATATCTTTGGCATTCAACATACGTAATGGATATCAAATTAGAAAACATTTGCTAGTGTATAACTTTTGCCTAATTTCATGGCATTGCTTCCACCGCATGCCTGGCAACTTCTCAGTATGTTTCTCCTTTTCCACTCATTTTCAGTCCTGCCACATCATTCTGTGTCAAGTACCACAGCAAAAAAACACATTTGCAAAACTGGCAGTTTTTAGCATCAACAATTTTCAAAGCAGCTCTGAACAATACTCTAGCTGCTGATGTGAATGGAGAACAGCTATTAGAAAGAAAGGCAGAATTCCACTAAAGTATAGGAACAGACCTGTTAGTGGAGGCACAGCTGAGTGAACAATGAAATGCTAAGCAGCAGCTAACTGTAATAAAAACTGAAAGACTTCTCTGACTGGGCAATTCTAATGAGTTCTTAACATGTCATATTCATCACTGGGCATTTGTATATGCTGTTTACAAGATCGTAAGTAGGTTCCAAACATAGCCTTTCTGTATAAGGCACATTCTATTATTATTTCTACTTATTCTTCAGACTGAAGGTCCTGCATTAATACCTCATTTCAGAGCATGACAGTTGCTTAAAATGCTAAAAGCCTGGGTTACATGACTAGAACTTAGAAGTTGTGTGCTTGTATTCACTATATTCCTTCCTTCACTCCATTTCTTCCATTACAAAGGTACCAGAGAAATTACATTTGTGACAGTTATCATCTGCTCTGAGATGATTCAGCTTTGATTTAACTGATATGTTAGGATGTCTCCATCTTGACAATAACTGTCCTACCTGACACATAGGAAAGTAAGAAAAGAAAAAACAAACCAAGCCTAATTACTCCAGGAGCTAGTTCCTACACTACATGGTAATCTTCAGGAGAGCCTCAGAATGTTAGCTCTTCACCTTCTGATAGTGCCAGATACAGCCCTGAATGGAAGAAGCATCCCTCTTCCATTCACAGCCCTGTCAAAGGACAGGACCTTTGAAAATGTGTTCAGAGTTAAATAAATAAAAACTTTCAGGATTAGGGCTGACATCAAATATGTCAGATACGTCTGATTTTTAGGTGATGTATTTCTCTTACCTTCTTGAGCAGAGCTACTCATTACTGCAAGATCGTAATTATTATATGTGCGCTCATTTCCCCAAGGAACCACAGAAGGAAGACACATGCCGTCTATATGTTGTGCAAAACTTAATAACAAGGCAACAACATATATCCCAGCCTAAATAGCTTTGTGTGAAGACATTGTAGTGAGAAGTTATTATATAGCTTTGTCCTCCGAGCTTTGCCATTACAGTCTGCACACATACCCCACACACATGTAACATCTGCATTACGTTTTAATATTTCTATCTGTATTCTGGTAATGATAACAATATGCTTGGCATTCTCTCACTGCAAACAAAGAAAAGACATTTTTAACAGACACATACGTGCGCACACACACATAGTCTTTCATACAGTTTAGGAAAGGATTGAAACTGCAGCCTAATGTAATGTACAAGTGACTAAGTAGCAGTGAACTGTAAGACAAAATGTAATTCTATCTTGCAAAAGACAAACAATGTGGCTTGTCCTTATTAAATTTTGGATTTCACTAAAAAAGTGGGAAAGACAATGAAATAAAGACAGAAAACTGCAAGCAGAAGAATGGAGCTTTTAATCCTAGTTCGAACTCACATCAGCACCTCAGCATTGGCTCTACCAGTGTTCAGAATGGCAGCCTTGTTTTACTCTCAGGCACTTAAATTATCAGAGCTGCTGCAGGAAAAGAATTCTGACATTTGCACAGCAACAATGAAGCTGTGAGATAAATGTCCTTCATTACCCAGCCATTTGCCAACAAACTTTCTGAATTGGTGTTGAAGGAAATGGCAGCCCCATGACCGTGCTCAGCAGGCTGTGCTGCCTGGCTTCCATGCCCTGACAACTTTGTGACTCTGGCCTTTAGCATTGAATGGCTGCACACAAATCTTGCCTGCCCATAGTTAGGCATAAATTGGAACAGAACGAGAAAGACAATGCAGATTTTATTTGACATAATTAGATCGTGAATGATAGATGATTCAAAGTATTTTTTTCCTTACCTGGGTGGTAATGTTGCTAGACTTCACTATCAGCATACAGCTGGGGTGTCAGTGCAAAAAAAAAAAAAAAAAAAAAAAAAGGGTTCCCAGACTGTTAAATGTTAGTTAGTTCTAGTGTCATTCTGGCTTTTGGATCATGTCTATCAAGTCAACACCTCTCTAAAAGGTGGTCTAAAGCACATGTTTCAGTGACATCAACTGAAGTCAGATCAATGTACAAAAAGATTTGGAGCCTGTCTGCAGTCAGGTTGTGTGTGAAGATGTTTAGGTATACCACCTAAGCAAGCAAAAATCCCAATGGCCTTCATTTTACAGTGAGTAAACACTTTCAGACAAGGAAGGTTTCCTCTTATGGCTTCATTTGTTTGTAACACTGCTGATCACCATTCACTGTGGCATTCTTCTGGCAGACCACAGATGTGAGTAAGGAAGCAACTAAGGACTGCAGTTCACCACCACCATGCATCACATTGAGAAATCCTCAGCTCTCCTGTCATCTTATAATCTTACTATTTGGAATAGCCAGCATCAGTGAATAGCCATGACCACTACAGGCAACTTGTGTTTCAGTCTGATACTCAGTCAGACACACAACACACAAGGCATGTATATTTGTGTATTTGTATATGATGCTGATCCCTGCAAGCTGGCTGCAGGCCAAGCACTGTGCTAGTCAACATCTATGAGTGGTTTTAGTGGCCAGTCACATTCCTCTGTCTCATATGCAGCTGCTCAGGAAGGAGAACAAGAAAAAGGCCAAGAAAGAGCAGAAGCAAGAACAATGCTTAGAATAGCTTTCTTTAGTGTATTGTTGTTATGCGAGTGATAAAGAGGCACTGTCAGTGAGAAGCACTTGGTGCTGCAGGATCAGAGTAAGTCATGGCTATGCAATAATGGAGACCCATGTAATTCAGCAACACAAACATACGCACAGGAGACCTCCTTCAAGTACCCAGAGTACCTGGAAGTTCATGATGCTGAGTTGCTGCCTGCAAACACAAACCAATACAGTGCTGACAGCCCCACAAGCAGAGCTGCTGTGATGAATGTTGGCACAACTCCTAAATACAGATATTGCCAGTGACTAACCCCTCACAGTCTCCACTGGTTACCTGGATGTGTGGACATCACAGTCTGGTTTTTCGTTTGTTTGTTTTTTAATCTTTTTTTTTTCTTTTAATCTTCTGAGTCTTCTTCTTTTCTCTTTTACCATAGCTAGCAAAGACTTTTGCATACACCAGGCACAGTCTGTCACCAAAGCTGTTGCACAGTAAAAGCAAAACACGGCTTTAGGAAACAGTGATCCCTGGTGTTCAATATCAACCTCAGAATCCAACTTTGATGTGATGGCTGAAGCATCGTCCACAGCAGCATAGGAAGCATTGCAGAGAGACAAAGCTATCAATTTTCCAGGCAGTCTAAGAGTACTAAGAGATGCCCCCACCTACAGGAGAATTGCCAGGGACACAGTATCAGGCATGTCTCCTTCATGAAAGAGGCCTGTGAGGACGCAGGCTTTGATTAATGTATTTGACCACCTGTCCTACGTAATGGAATGTGGTAGCATTAGCCAAGACCCATGCACTCCTGGGATCACTTCTCTGCTGCAGCTGCACTGCGCCTTACTGAAAGCACTACGGTATAAAAATGCACTTATTGACCAGAAGGTGGTAAGCGTACCACTACTGTGGCCCACCATCTTAAATTAACATTGGCTGTTCTTGTAAGGAGTACCATCTCAAATGTTTTGTAAAAATGTGCTTGTTTGTTTGTTTTTAATGTAAGGAGAGATGAGTCTTTTGCTGGCAGCATTTGTTTGGTGGTCAAAAGGAGAAAATCGAACTCCATTTAAACAACATCTCTCTCTTGCCTAAACTGCAACATGCTGTGCAAACAACGGGGGATTGACTTCCAGAACCAGAGACATCTCAGCCTGGAAATTTTAAGTTAGACTCATAGTCACTCATTGCCTCTTCCAGCCCTCTTGAGAAACCCAGAGACTGAAGTAGTTCAGCATCAGCTTTATGTTCAGAGGAATCAAAGCGACTCAGCTTCTGCGGGTCACTGATGTCACTGTGGAAGAAATCACCAGCACCAGTTGAACAGTTAAGACACTTCCAGGTATTTTTCTTGGAGGAGACAAAATCATTCATAGAACTGTAGAATTATTGAATCATAGAACTGTGGGATGGAAGGAGTCTTAAAGACCATCCCGTTCCAACCCCATTGCAGAAGTCTAACATCTAGATCACAGAGTCAGGATTTGGAAAGTAAAACCCCAAGAACATTTGCTCTGCAATAAATACATGATCTGAGTTACACTTGCCTCCTGTGTTGTACACTCAACTCAGAATGGTACGCTGTCCACACAGGCTGTCCACCCTGTGTGTATCTAGATGGGATATTCAAGACACTTCTCATAAATATTGTGCATTATACATACAACTATGAGTTTGTGTGTACTGATGTAGTACCAGTTCCCTTCCGGGGTCACATGTAATATATAAGAAGAAAAATATACACTGTGAAAAAAAAGGAAGAAAAAAAAAAAGACAGAAAACCACCAAAACAGTGACAGGAAAAAAAGCTTCCTTCTTTTTCCCAACTATTACTGGAACTTATTTGGCATAGATGGTTTTGGGTAGCTGTTCCTCAAACAGGGGCTTTTCAGAGTTTGTTGCTGATGGAATTTCAGGCAGTCCTACACAGTACCTAGTATAGATAGTCAGACACCTGTATGGGAACTGCTGAGTCACGGCCTGAACCTCTGATTAATCACCTGAGGTGAGCCTTGAGTCAGCCAGAGGAGCACAGGTGAAGGCAATTCACCTGTGCTGCCGGAAGGGGTGGAGCCAGGCTCCACCCCTCCTGGACCTATTTAAGAGCTGGCTACCAGAGGGGAAGGATCTCTTCTGGAGATCCCCTCTTTGGTATCTTCTGGTGAGCTCAACCCAAGGGTAAGCTCTTCCACTTATTCTCTTTTGTGATCGTTGTCTGCTTTGCCTTACTCTCTTGATTATATTGCAATTATAACATCCTGGTTATACAGACACCAAAGATGAAGAGGTAGAAAAAAAGCAACAAGAAAGCACACTTTGTTAGTTTACACACTTTGTTTGTTTACACCTTCTTCTGTAACTACGTTCCAGTTCTGTGATTACAGCAACTCTCCTTCTTCAGCAGTTCTTTGGTTTTGCCTTGTTGCCCTGCTGCTTTTAGATTGTCCCCTTAGCCTAATCCTCCCTCCTTCTTTTCACTGTATTCACACAGGTTACCAAAAATTTGTTAGCAGATGTTGCACAGTGTTTAGCAGCAGTCTTCCTAGAAAGCTTTAATGTCCTTTTAATATAGATTTCCTACAAGCAGATAAAAATAACGTCATAATAATGATAGCAAAACTAAACACAAAATCCAGTAACTGCTAGTTAGGTTAAATTAAAAGAATGTGCATTCATGCAGATTCTATCCTGGCTGTGTGCATATCCTGGGTTGCGCCAAGAGAAGCATGACCAGCAGGTTGAGAGAGGTGATTCTGCCCCTCTATTCTTCTCTGTTGAGATTCCACCTGGAGTACTGCATCCCATTCTGGGTCCCTCAACACAAAACGGACATGGCGTTGTTGGAGTGGTCCAGAGGAGGGCCACAGGACTAATAATAAGAGGGCTGGAGCACCTCCACAGTGAGGACTGGCTCAGAGAGTTGGGGCTCTTCAGCCTGGAGAAGACAAGGTCCCAGACCTTATAGCAGCCTTTCAGAACCTGCAGGGGCATACAGGAAAGCTGGGGAGGGACTTTTTATAAGAACATGTAGCAATGGGACAAGGAGAAATGGCTTCAAAATGGAAAAATGTAGGTTTAGACTAGATCCTAGGAAGAAATTCTTTACTGTGAGAGTGGTGAGACAATGGTACAGGTTGTCCAGAGAGGCTGTGGATGCCCCCCCTCCCTGTAAGTATTCAAAGCCAGGGTGGATGGGGCTTTGAGAACCTGGTCTAGTGGGAGGTGTACCTGCCTACTGCAGAGGGGGGTGGAACTTAAAGATCCCTTCCAACCCATTCTAGGACTGTATGATTCTATGACCCTTTTATACCAATGTAGCTTGAATTACTCCCAAATAAATACAACATATACAGAAGTCACCAGGTATAATCAATACTAATCAAAAAAGTTAATCTCTCCTTGTGTTGTTCATGCGGTGGATATCTGATCCACACTGAAACGAACACTGAAATGAACAAAAGGCATTTATAAGAGTTAATGAGGACCAAATTCTGTCAGAAAACACTTCATGTGAAATTTGAGAAGTGCACTGAGAAGTGAACAGGAAGTCAAACCTAAGTGTGAGCTTACAAACCCAATTAAAACTAATCACGACATTGCACATAAATCAGTCAGCAGGTTATTTTCACCTACTGTCACAGTAAGTATATTTCTTACAGCAGCATCACCCACAGATTTTCAACCAGTTTACATCAAATACATATTGTCATGTCACTGTGAATGTCCCTGGTCGACAAACGTCCCTGAAAATTCAACCCCTCTCCTCCAGAGCAAAATCAGCTGCACATGCCTCCCAATTTGCTTTTGCTCATTGAATGCCAATTATAAGGAGGAAAAAATACACAGTATTTGACTAAACATTATGAAGTATCTCTAATGCTTCACTGAGGAAGAGTTTTCCAGGATGATGCTGAGATGATTTAATGTTTAAAGCTCTGCAGAACTGATACAGAAATGGAACAAAAAGGTGGGTAGTTGAGCTGCTCTCAAGCACCTCACTGTAGATAGTTCAAAGGCTTGTTATGTATTGGCTGTGGGTGACTGAATTAGGCATTTGTAATAAGGGTTTTATCTAGAAATTTATAGGTCAACCAGTGCAGGTGTAATTATCTCCAGAGAGTTAAAACCACATAGATCTTTACACAAATACTCTTCTTCCTAAGACTACTCACATGGGAATTTAGTCAAGCACTAAGTATTGCATTATAATTAGATCAATATAGTTCTACTGGTATAAATTCTAATCTAGAAAGTCCTATCAAAACTGCTACAAGAAACAATACTTATTCGCCTTGATTTGTTTTGCCACATATCTTCACTTCCATTTTTGTATACAGGAAAAGGAAAATGCATGTATTCTCTGGATAGTGCAGAACAGACATTTTTTAAAATTCTCTGGTGTAGTATATCTTTCTTGTGTCAACAGTAATTGCTATAAAACTTCATATCAATCATGTGGTAGCACAATGAAGCCAGAAAATCAAAATTCAAAACAGAGTTTGTTGTTGTTTTTTAACTCCTCAAAAGACTTGACAGAAATCAGTGAGCTACAACTAAGGGGAAAAATGGCAAATTTCCCACTCGCACTAATTAAATATAATCACAGCTGAAAAGTCACTGTTTCCCCTGAGGGGCTCACCAAAAATCGGTTTGAAAGCATTTAATCTTATTCAAGATTAAATCAAAGTACAAGCAGTTCCAAAAGGCATCAGAGATAACAGAGTCACTACTGGGATATTAAACTATAACATCAACTCTCTGACATGTATCAATTGATTTCTTATCTGTCTAGTTCTCCCTGCGATGATAACTCCTGTTCATCCCAGTTCAACACCATTCTTCTCTTCTGTCTGCGTGCAGCAATTTCCTCCTTTTTCCACAGCCAGCAACAAACTGCAGAGGTTAAACAGTGAACTTTTTCTTGGAAATAAAGAGAAGAAAATGAAGTGCCTTTCACTGAATGTTTTTTGCTCTTGGTTTCTTTTCCTTATTTATACAATGTCAGCATTAAAAGACTAGACCTAGATCAGTTGTAGACTGGCACTCATTTGTAAGTCCCGGAGAATTTCTGCAGGTAAATGCAGAGATTTGACTCCATTTCTTCACACATGGTAGCAGGCCTTCACACTGCAAGTCTCTGCACAGGACAGCTGTCCAGGCCTCTGAGTCCTACCACTGATGTTGGCCATGCTCACACAGCTCCAGAACTCCCCTGGCCTGGAACGGCGGATGAAACCAGTGTGATTCCCAAAGCCTGTCCTTCTGGCCACATGGTGACCTCTGGGCTTTGACTCCCGGTTCAGGCCCACTCCTCACTTCCACACACACATGAGAAAGCCAACATGGCCCCACTACATGTGCAGCATGTGTTGTTAGGTGGATGGGTGCACTGACCAGACACAGCACCATGGGCATCAGGCTGGGCAGAGCTCCTCCTCTTACCTCAGAGCTGCCTGCTGGCCTGCACGGCTGTACCCATACTAGTGATGTTGGTATCATAAACAACCCCCAGTCGAACTAGGTAAAACCATAAAGAAGAGATCTAGGCAAGTCTTGAGCTTCCCCAACACTGCCAGGTCTCTCCCTTCAGGAAGCTACCCTACTAATTAGTAAAATCAAAGGAGCTTGCGACTCGTAAACAAATCTGCTCACATGGAGCAGTTTGTGACACTGGGGCTGTCTTTTTTTTCTTTCAGTGGAGCACCAAGAGGTCAAATAATAATTTCCATAAGGGTTACTGGATTTTTTTAATAGGATCCCAACAGAACTTTATGGTATTAATTAAAGCTGGTAGAACTGAAATCTGTATTCCATCCATTCAACCCCAAAGATCTTTCTTTCATGAAATTTTGATTTAAAAAAAATGTTCTTATTGTTCTTCTGAGTCTTTTAATATGCCTGCCCCTCTGTAAGAAGAGAGTCTTAGGCTGTCTCCAGGGCTTTGTTTAAATATTATTTTCTCCTCCAACATATTTTTTTCATTAGAAAAATAGTTTGTCATTTACTGCATGGTCTCTTCTTCTGAGAGGTTCAGCAGCTCCTGAAAAGTGGGAGTGATTAGCTTCTCACAGGGGAAGCATCCCTTGGGGAGCACTGACAGGGAACTGGGAAAAGACTGAATGCAATTTCCATTCAACTGAAAAGCAGATGAATAGCTGCCCAGAGAACAAAGGCTGTATTAGCTGACACTAATCCAGTAATTATGAGCCTGGAACTTGGACTCCACTTGGAGCATCTTCACATTTGTATTCAACCTCTCCAGCTGGAAGAGGATAGGATAGGAGAGAGCATTATACTATATACCATGAAGGAAGAGAGGTCTATGGCCCGGGCTGATTTACACATTTCTTGTTTTACTGTTTAGCATTTTAGGAAACTTAAGTCACCTGAGCTGCTCCACCTATCAGTTACTCTCTTAATTCAAATATGTGAGAACAGTGTTATAACTCCTTATCGCTCCCTGGAACTCATATGAAAGGTGGTCAGCAGAGTTCATGACAGGAAATTTCAGGAAATTATATCCCCATATTTCCTCCATACCACAAGAAAAGCCAGATGCTAGATAAAAGCTAACAATGCAAAGTGTGATGCTGAAAATTTCACAAATGTCAGTGTTAAGGAATGCAAGATTTTGAGAAGAAACGGATGCAGCAAGTAATTAAAGCCTGTAGTGTAATGCACAACCTCAGTGAGCCTGAACTAAGTCTGCCCCAGCAACCTTGGCTTTTAAATGCTATGTTCACTACATCCAGGTTCCTTTCTCAGAGGTTTCTAGAGTTTGCTTGAGGCTGAATGGACAGCATCATTTCTTTAAAAGCCTGTTTTAAAAGACAATTTGAAAAACATGCATTAATTTGAAATGCTTCAAATTTAATGAAGTTTGCCTGTTCCTAGAATCAAGCAAAATACTGTGATCACAGTGACCATCAGAAGACACATTCATTAGCACTTGGTTTGGAATTTCATAAAACAACACCACCTTCTTCCTAGAAACATGTGTCTGTACTCTCAGCTCTTACACTGAAAATGAAATCTAGTTGCTGGTACTCTGCTACTTATTTAGTAGATCCGCATAATAATAACGATATCAGGGACACTGGAAACTGAAAACAAACAGCACAAAAATGAGAAAGTGATAGCAGCATTGCTGAGCTAGGAGAAACCCTGATGAAGATGGTGCACAGATCATTTTCAGAAAAATAAAAATTTGTTAAGAAAGGATGCTAATATTCTCCAGTGAGTGATAAGCACTAGCAAATATACAGTTCCTGTCCATCTCCCCAAGTAAGAATGAATTTACATGTGAATTAATCATGTCATGACCCCAGAGTTAGAATAAACTGTACAGTTTTATCACAATTTTTCATTTCAGTAATATAAATAGCAGTCTTTGCTGAACATTCCAAATAAGTATATATACATACTAATATACTTTTAAAAATAAGGGTTGGCCTTTTTGGAGATATAGATGAAAAACAACAACATTAAAATCTGCAGTTTTAGATACTCCAAAATTTAATCTGGGTTAGTAAATTTGCATTGCACATTGAACACACTGACTCACAGTAATTACTGATGTACTTAGAAACAGACACTATTTGCAAATAGGCTGCACATCAAAGATGAATTTTGCAGCTGATTTGTTCTTAGCACTTCACAGATTTTGATAAATGCATATTTCAATCATATCATGATTTCTAGAAAGATGGTCCACGGGATTATCTCTGCACCAGCTCCTGTGAGGTGTCAGATAACTTCTTCCATATGCGGCGTGTGACCAAAAACCCAAACAGCCCTTTTGTCATCCTTGTATCACCATGAAATACACTGGTTTCTCCTGTTTTGTACCTGCACACTCTGATTCCTTGTTTAGGTGATGTAATTCAGAACACTTCTGAGCTCAAAATAGAAGAGAGGCATTTTACACTCTGTAGTGAATAGAAGAAATAGTTAGATAAAGGAGTGGAGCTTGATGCCCAGACCTGAAAGCAGGGAAAGAGTGTAGCATGACAGAAGTTCCCAAAAAGCATTACAGATGTGAGAGTACTAAGTTGTATCTTTTTTTCCAAAATACCACAGCAGGTAAAAGGAAGGTAAAATCAAGCAACATATCATACAACATCTACTGTCCACACTGTGAGAATTCATTTGAATTTTAGGGAGGGACAGTGTCCAGACAGTGGCACCAAACCAGAAGTTGCCCAAAGGCAAAGAAACACAGCCAAGTGCCCTCTGCTTATCCCTTCTCAGCAGCTCTGAGCCTACAAGCAGCCAGCAAACTTTTAGTCTCATTTAACAAAGGCCATCGTTTGTGACTACAACCTCTTCAAAGTCACCAGCCCACTGACTTGGCACCCGACTTACAAGCATGACTAATTTTAGAGTTGAAACAACCACAATCTTTGCACAAAGCGGTGATGGGAGCCTGAAGCATGGAAAGGCTTCCATCACGCTTCTGCCCAAAGACAAACATGAGAAAAGGCAGTGGCATAGAGACAAGCACAGCCCTCGTCTGCTTTTGTTCCCACAGCACACACCATCATCACCTGTGAGCTGGAGAAGGACTTGCACATTAAGATTGCTCCACCAGGCATGAGACATATAACGCTAATTCCTGGACATTTAAGTGCAGCGCTGTGGCTGTTAGAGAAAGCTGAAAACCAGTGGTACACTTGAGTATAGGCTGGCTCTGTCTTCACAGAGGGAATGGTAAAGTAAATCAGTAGTTGATTTTCCATAAAAGTTTTCAAGCCATAAGCTGTAACATTTTCATGCGATATGGCTAATATTTAATTTCACTGTATTTCTGCTAAAGGCTGCAAAGTCACTGTCAAGTTTAAGTAGAGATCCTTCATACTAACATACTAACATTTACTAACATAAATGAAAGCAGACATTAAATATCTGTGTAAAGTGGCAGACTTGAGATATCTGTACTGTGGGAGGGGGGCCAGACTGGATTCATCAAGACCTACTCCCAGCTACTGCACTACAGAAAGAAAAAATGGGTAAGAAATGTTCCAGCTACCTACACAAGGGAAGCAAACTCCCTCGCAGGCCATGGTCCATGTGAGGAGGCAGATGCCAGAGCCAAATCTCTGCCTTCCCATGTTCATATTTTCAGTAAGAATGTACAGGAGAGCCATCTTAGGAAACTTCCATATAGCATCAATACAAATCAAACCCTCTGTTGCAATCCTGAATACAGAGGTTTCATTTGACCTGAGACATTTTCTTTACAGAAATATTTATAGTATGATAATTGAAATTTTTCCCTACTTACTCCTATTCCTCTTTATATATGTGATACCATACCACGCACAACTGTATGCCTCTATTGGAGTAATCTTTATTATTTAACATCAGTTGCACAACTGCAAACTGCTTTGCAGCCGTCATACAGATAATCTTTAATGAGATCACACAGCACGTGTGGGACAGCAAAGGCTCAGGCCCAGCTAGTACAGCTTCATGAAAGGCAAGTCCTGCTTAACCAGCTTCATCTTATTCAATGATTGAGTGACCCGTGTGATGGATAGGGAAAGGTGATGTCTATCTAGACTTCAGCAAAACCTTTGACACTGTCTTCCCCAGCACTCTTCAAGACCCATGGCTTGGATGGGTGCACTCTGTACTGGGTACAGGAAATGGTTGGAGGGCCAGGCACACTGAGTGGTGCTGAATGGAGTTATATCCAACTGGCATCCAATCGTGAGCGGTTTTTCACAGAGGTCTGTATTGGGGCCCATCCTGTCTGATATCATTACTGATTACCTGAATGAGAGGATTGAGTCCATCCTCACTACGTTTGCAGGCGACACCAAGTTGGGAGGAAGTATTGATCTGCCTGAAGGCAGGAGGACCATACGTACAGGCAGGATCAATGGACTGAAGTCAATGGGATGAAGTACAACAAAACCAAGTGCCAGGTCCTGCAGTCATTGCCTCTGGAGGCATTCAATAAATGTTTACATGCTGTACTAAGGGGGCTTCAATACTGCTTTTATCATTACAGCTTTGATATTAGTAAGTATGCCGGTCAGATAACTGAGCTGTGCACTTCTGAGTTTCCAGTGAAGTGCATCCTCAGACTAAATTCTGGATATCAGCATATAGTCCCCATTTGTACCTGATAAGTTGCCCCAGGGAAGAAACAACAAGCCAAATATGATCTGTTAGCTGGCAAATGCAAATGTTTAATTAGTGGGTTTACTGGTAAAAGTCCCAGTGTTTGCCTCCATGCAGTGCCCTGCCTCAGCAGCACACAGGGGCCTGGATCTTCTGTCTGAGTTCTTGTGTCCCTTGTTTGCCCATCCCAAATGGCAGCACTTCAACTTTTAATTTTGGTTTCGATGAAAGACCATGCCATTCCACAAACATTAGGAAAGTATTTTTGATCTCAAATAGTATCTCAATTCTCACAAGGTAGTCAAAGAAGATTAAGACTGCAAAGTTAAACTAAGGAAACTGCAGAATGTCAGTATTAATGTTAACATCTGCAAACTCATTAAAGTGAAAACACCTTCGTCTAACAGAGCAAGATTCCCCTTACATAAAGTCTACTATATTATACTGCCAAATCACTTTTATTCCAGAAAAGTATCTCAGGCACTAGTACAATAAAATCTACCCTTTTTCTCTTACAAGTAAAAGAAGCTAAGCTGATGAAAACACAGTTATTGTCATTATAAATGTTCTGGCACTTGGAGAGTCTGTAGCACAGTCAGTCTCAGCTGGTAGCACCAAAACATATCTGTAGCATAAATTTGCCCTACAGGTATAAAATCCCAAATTTGGTAGGAGGCAACTGAAAAGCAGTTGTACTTAAATATTCCCCTTTTGCTTGTCTCACTTTCTGTGGACTGCAGCAGGAAAAAATTTGTGAAAAATCCCAAGTATAAAGCTGCCAGTTGCAAAAAATTTAGTATATATATATATATATATATATATACACACATACACATAGTTTCTTTTTAAGCTAACAAAATCAGATTTCATGGAACTCATTTATCCTGATCTTTGTTTCATATTTTATGAAATGTAGTAATTATTTTATTCAGGACGCAGCTCATAGGTGTACTGCCTGTCTTTAAGTTCCAGTCATAAAAACAAAAATAAATGTTTTAAATAATAGAACACATTATGTGATGTTACATTCTACCATGCATTTCCAATGTTTAAGTGATAAATCAAATGAAGTGGAAAGATCTTAGTGAGATAACCCACTTTCTTCCATAAACTGCTTGAATAAGAGAGAGAAAAAAAAAAAAAAAAAAAAAAAAAAAAAGTTAGTTTATCTCACATGCATCTTATTGGAATACATGCAAAAGAGAGCTTTCTTCAGTGTGTTAAAAAAAAAACAACTTGCACAAGTTATCAATGAGATACTTATGGTAGAGTGAAGGCCTTCTGAAAGAGCACTGCAAGTGTACTAAAAATGCTGTCATTGTGATCTGTGGACACAGAACTGGATGAACAATTAAGGACCTCAGTTCCCACAGGGCTGAGAATCCCAGTCCTGAAAGTTCTGTGAAATTACTGGTAAATTCCTCCATGGACATCTAGCTTCAAAATCTTTATTTAGAAACTTTAAGTTCTAAAATAAAATTTAAAAAAAAAAAAAAGTCATGTTAAAACCAAGTGATAACATGAAAGTAGGAAAGTTATCAAAGTAGAAACCTCACAGAAGGAAAAATTTAAAAAATAAAATCGTGTTTGAAATAAGTAAGTTGTGCCCAGGAACTTAAAGTCTAAGACAATGGAAATATAAGTAGAATACTCAGGATGCTTAGATTTTGTGCAATAAGAAGCAAGAGATAATTATAACTTGAAGAACGGATACTTCCTTGAAGTTCTGGTAAACAGTAAAATATTTTTATTAGATGGAAAAATCTGTATGACACAGGTTTATTAGTTTTATTAATTTTATTTTTTGTTGAAATTCTTATTAAAAAACCCACAGATATTTTCAGACCCAAGATGACAGAGTATGCAAGATTACTGATACTAAACCGAAGTGCTTGGGAAGGTATCAACAATGCTCAGTACAGGCTTAAAAATGTCTATTAGTATGCCCAGACTGAATACCATCCCTTAGCAAAAATTCTCCCTACCTCTGCCTCTTTTAAACTCCATTTTCCTTTTTTTAATTATTCCAGATCAGAATATGAGGGAGCATGCAGGATTATCCAAAATGGAAGGATAATCTGGCAAATTAATCTGGGTAGACAGCTCTGTCTGTAGTGTGTGTTCCCTTCTACATCATCATTGCCATATATACAAACCCAGTTAAAGAGTATTCTTATAGAATATTAGAATATTTGTCTGTATCTGTATCAAAGACTACCAAAGGGAAAGGTATAAATAGAAACTGATGCTGTCAAAGACCTCAGAAGGGTCAGGAACACTTGACAAATAAATTTCATGATGCTATGACTGATACATGAAGTCTGCAAGCTCATGGTACTTTGAAGTGTAATGACAGAAATGCCTTCTCTGATTTGCCAATTGTGTATATTCACTGTGTGTCAATCTGCCTCTGCAGCAGCAGCTGCATGTCTTCCCCAAAAATACCTTACCTCTGGAAATGAAACATGAGTGACATATCTTAATGAAAATTACTTGCATTTGTCTGTCAAAGCAGAGTAAGTTGCAAGGAGTTAAAAGACTTGCCAAAACAAGCAAACTGACACTTCTGGAAGGAGTTTGAGGCAAACGGCTTGTGACAGAAAGATCATCAGGCATGGTTTTAAATTCACAACTTAAGTAAACATCCTCTAAGGCTCTTTAGCAAGAAGAATGCTACATGCACAGAAAAAGAATGCAAAGAATTTGTTTGCAGAAGTCCGAACTGGCTACTGCAAGAAACCAGAAGCCATGAAGATAGATTAATTCACATTCTGGTTTCAATTATCTGTGCGTAGCTATTAGAAACACTTAAGTAAAGATTTCTGAAGGCTTTTATGAATTTTGTCTAGATTGCCTGCTAGGTGTCATGCCCATCATGCCTTGAAGGAAACATTAAACTCACATTCAGGGTGTAGCTTAGAATACCTTTGCCACATTATCCATTTACTTATCTCAGTTAAGGTACACATCAACCAGGTAGCTTCTCTTGAAAGTTGTGTTTAAACCTCAGTGAGAGCTATAGCACAAATACCAGGAGAAAAAAAAAAATGAAGTGAAGGAAGATATATTTCAGCAGAAAGCATAACTCAAATCCTTTGAAAACTTCAGGAAGAAGTACATTTTCAAAGACCAGTAATTCTGAATAATGTGTTGTATGATGTACAGCCTTCCGAAGTTATCAGGACTCTTTTCAGTTATCATAGACCATACTTCTCCTTACATGTAAGAGTTATGCCTTACAGGCTTTTAAATGCTCCATCTTAGTCATAAAATAAATTTTGCTTCTATCCATACAACCTTGGAAATACATTAACTACAACTTTGCTAGATTGCAGGAAGTCTCCATATGGCAGTATAAGCTTTTTCCTTTCCCATTCATTGACCCAGTAATAGCTTCAAGGCATAAGAAGTCCGAAGGCTTTTTTGTGTAAAGGATCTAAGAAGCTTAAAAGGGTACATTTATTTTATGCCTCTACCAATCCATACTCTTCCCTTCTCTGTGGAAATGTACCATAGCTGAATTTGTTACTCATAAAGTTCCCACAGAACATCACATCAGTTTATGTTCTGAGCAAATTCAGAATTATCCCTGAATTCTTCCCAGCACCAGAGAAAACAAAAATACCAAGTTCCTGAAAAGTCCCGTGAGAAGAGATTTAAAGTTTTATAAAGTTTCTGAGGGTCCTATGATTCTTTGATTCTAAGACAGTCATAGATCATTACCAGTGGTATCCCTACCAAATATCTCAGAGGCGAGCAAATTATAACCCATATCCAAACTCACAGAATCAGAATCATTTGAGTTGGAAGGGAGCTTTAAAGGTCATCCAGTCCAACTCCCCTTCAATGAACAGGGACACCCACATCTAAACCAGTTTGATCAGAGCCTGATCCAGCCTGGCCTTAGCATTTCCAGGAATGAGACTTCTACCATAACTCTGGGCAACCTGCTCCAGTGCTTCACTATCCTTATTGTAAAAAAAAGAACATCTTTCTTATACCCAGATTGAATCTCCCCTCTTTTAATTTGAAACCCTTTATAGAATCATAGAATCCTACAACAGTTCGGGTTGGAATGTTTAAGATGATCTAGTTCCAAAGCCTTGCTAAAGGCTAAAAGCAGGCACACCGCATACTGGATCAGGCTGCTCAAAGCCCCATCCAGCCTTGCCTTGAACGCCTCCGTGGTTTCCCTTTGTCCCATCAAAACAGAACCTGCTGAAGAGTCTGTTCCCTTCTTTCTTATAGTCCCTCTTTAGAAACTAGCTTTAAAAAAAAAAATCAATTTCTGAAAAGATAGAAAGGTGGCCTGTCCCAAATGAAGGCCTTGCCTTATAAAAAGGATCTTATTATCTCATACAGAAATGAGTAATTTCTGTGCCCTGAAGAAATGATACTTCATATTAGATATATTCTCATATTGCTCAAGAAGGGCTACTTTGCTACATCAGACTAAATGAAATGTATTACAAGGCAAACTCTCCACAAACAGAGCTGGGTAGACTAGCAAGTTCTGTACAACTGCATAGGCACAGCTGAAAGAAGGTACCATCATGAGAACTAGGACACCAATTATGCTGTACTAAACAAACCTGAAAATAAACCTGTTTTCATAATGCAGTTTCTCCGCTCAACTAAAGCCTCCTATCTCATTATCTGTCACTATCCTTCTTTCTGATAAGTGAAAACTTGTGCTGATTCACTACAGCTGAGTCTTGGTCATGTTCATGGCTTTCTATGTCAAGATGCATGGTTATACAACACCAGAAATCCTAAGAAAAAAAAAAAAATCTAGGAAATTAAAATTACCAAGAGAAATGGATGTACAACAGGCAATGCAGTTGTTGGTTGTTTTTTTTTTTTTCCAGGAAAATCATTGTAAGGAAGACACAAATGAACAGTACGAACAGTTTGTCTTTCTGTCCTACTAAGAAACAAGTACACAAAAAAAACAGCAGCTAAAATTTTGGCTACAATTTGCTAGCACCTCAGCACAATATCTCTAAGAGTGTCAGCACTGCTATAATTCTCCTCTCAGTCCAGCTTACAGCAATAGTACATAACAGTACCTTAAACTGTGATGTAATATGAATTAAAACGAGAGATTTACTACATTTCAAATGCTAATGTTTTTTAATCACTTTTTACCAGTCATCATGCAGCTATTACAAATCTCCAGAGGTAACTAAGACCAGAATTATGTCCAAGACTACGAAAAATGGAAAAAGAAATACTTAATAGTTCTATATCTATCAAGCCAGCTGAGATAAAGGTCCATCATGTATGTTGATGAACATTTTAAAATGTAATACGCTCCTTTTTTCACAGAAGTTATAGATAGCCAAAATTGAAACACAAAACATGAAACAACTAGGTGTTTTGCTAGTGGACAAGATCAGCACAAAAGTCACAGGCAACTAGTTAAACAAGTGCCTTTATTTTTACTGAAGTTTAAAGCAATGAGATAATAAATAATACAGCAAAAATAACACAGAACAAGGCAATGCACCTTACTACATAAGGATAGTAACAGTGATTAGGAAAGATACATCACCAATTGCCCTAATACCTTAGCATCATCCAGATCTGCAGCTGCTGGGAAGCCCCAGTTGCAGCGAGGATTTGGAGAGCCTTTACCAGCAACTCACATATGCACGTCAGGACAAATGGTTGGAAACTGCAGCAGAAAAATTACTACATAACCTTTGATTTTTTTGCAAGGCAATAGCTTCTGATGAACACTTCTGGAAAGTTATATTTTTAATGAAAATGCAAAACTATCTCTCTCATATTACATTCTAGAAACTGCACACTTTCTATATGTAAAACACGTAGGTTTTAAACAGACTGAAATACAAACAGCATATCCCCAGCTCATACTGCATACTATATTTCTGCACACCTTATCCACATAGACCAGCAAAAGAAGAATCAGGAAAAGGTTCAGACAAGCATCCATTCTGATCTGCTTAAGGCTGAACAATCAGTAACACGTGACCACTGTTTGTAACACATGGGAGTCTTGCTTAAAAAGCTCTAATATTTATTTTATGGAATAATATATTCATTCAGATAACTAGATCCATATGAGATCTGAGTTGGTTCTTGGCACATAAGAGTTTAGTCTATGAACACCATGAAATTCTTTCCTTGCAGTGGACAAGACTTGATGTGATTGACTGACATAGTTCAAATCAGTGGTGTCCAAACATTTTTGGTCATGTATCCCTATTAGCAAAAGATTTTTGAGCACACATATCCAATATACGTATATTTATAAAGACATATTTCTGAAGTTCTAGCATTTTCCTCCTGCACCCTAACAACACAATTTGGAGACCACTTATTTTTAGATTATATGAGTGACATAAACACTAGAGGTGCTCTGGATGACAGACACCTAGGCTTTTTCAGTGCTGTGCTGTAGAAACTATTTCAGTGTAGAATTCTTTAATATCTGTCCTTGGATTCAGTTTGCCAATCACAAATGCTGGCTATCAAGCTCTACAGATCAGATTTCACCTTATGATTTTGATTTTAAATGAAATTAAATTAGGAGCCACTGAGCAATCCATTGAAACAAAGCTACCTAAAGCTCCATCAGAAAGCAGTTCAAAAGGTTATTAAGTATCGAATGACTCACAAGACTTCTTAAGGAGAAAAAATGAGAGACAATGGCACCTTAGGAGAGCTCACTCAAAAAGCAGACAGGTTATTCAGAATAGCCCACGCACTGATACATCTCGTAAGGAGCTCATAAGGTTCTGAAAGTTGAAATGAATCCAAAGAAGACTGGGACACCATTACTGCAGTGAGTGAGGGAAACTAGAAATGCTGCTTAGGATCAGCATTGCAAGCCAAACTGAGGCACTCACGGCAGTTCACAACTGTGCATGCCTCAAACCAAGGCTCAGCTCATAATAAAGAGCTAAGACATTTTTGTCACCGTCAAGGTTTTGGTATACCAAATGATAAACTTTCTTCATTTTATTTATATTAACATAACTATGCTCATGTTAGAGCTGCCCAGGATTTCAGATTAATATAAAATAGCAAGATTTTCCTGGAAGCCATTACCACTGCTGTATAGCTCAACAAAGTGTCTTATCAAGCACAGATAACAGATGTTCAATTTAATAATTAAAGCCTGAAAGAAACCTGGGACATGATCGGCTGAGAGGTGATGGCTTTTGCCATGCAGAACTTCCACTGATCAGAGTTTAATGAAGACAGGAGACTTACATGCTCAAACAAGAGTGCATGCAACAAGCTATTTTCATGAAAGCACTTTGTGTGGGACAGCTCACCTTACTGGAGTGCTGTGATGGATGGACAGATTGAAATGAGCCCTTCCTGAGAAAATGGCAGAGCAGATGCAGATCATCCCCTGTGGGAAAGAGTACCTTAGATGCGTGGGGCTCAGGCCAAATTAAGAGCTGTCTAGTCAGGCCAGAGGAGGGTCACCAAGTGTGACATCGTGGTTGAAATGTGCTACAGATCACTCACTAGTTAAGAAAGAAGATGCAGCTATCATTAATGATTTTTGGAAGTCTCTGTCACACATCCACATCCTCACCCCAACTTTTAACATGTTCAAACACAGCCGGTCCAGGAGACATCTGAAGGGTGTCACAGGTAACTTCTTGTCATACAGGCAGTAGGTGTGCCAGCCAGAAAGGACACACAGCCGTGATGCTGTAGTGACCATGGAATACTGGAGTCAGGTTCCTGAGAGAAGCAAGGGAGGAAAAAGAAGATAGAAAAAGGCATAAGAGCTGTAAGACAGAAGAAGGTGTGTGGGTTTTGGTTTTTTTTTTTTTGTGGTTTACATCAGCAAGCAACTAAGCATAACACAGTCTTTCAGTCACTCTCCCCCCAGCTGGAGGAGAGAACTGGAAAAAAAAGATATAAATAGAACTCATAGGTAGAGAGAAAAACTACTTACTAAGGCAGAAGAGGAAGACAGAAATAATGGTAATAATATAGATACTAACATGTTTACAAAGTAAGTGATGCACAATGCTCGCTACCTGCTTACTAATGCCCACCCAGTCCCCCAGCGGTGGCTCTACCCCACCCAAATCCTGTTGGTCTTACTGTCTGGCAGGATGTCAGTTTGGGTCAGCTCTCGTGGTTCTAACCTCTTCAGCTTCTTGTGCTCCCCAGCCCTTTTCATTAGCAAGACAGTACAAGAAGCTGAAAATGTGAAATGCTCTTGGCTTTGTGCAGCACTCCCCTATAGCAACTAAAATGCCCACCTGTTATCAACACTGATTTTTCTCCTAAAACCAAAACACAGTATCATATCAGACACTATGATGAAAATCAAATGCCCCAGTTGAAAACAGCATTCCATTTTAGCTACTAATGTACAATGAGGATGTTTGGCTGAGTGGACTTGTTTAAAATTCTTTCTCTAAGCAAATCCACCTGCTTTCTCAGATGCACAGCTTACCTGCAATGACACTGAGTAGACAAACTGAGTAGTCCAAAACTACTCCCTTCTAAAGTTGTGGCTTCTAAAGATGGAAATATTTTTTTGACATCTCAGCTCTTTGTTGGGTAATGTACTGGAATTACTCTGGTCTCCTTTTAAGGTCCCAAACATTCCAGATGAGTTAGGAAGTAGCTTACAGCATTCTTAATGTGCTAGGCTCTTTGAGTTAAGTAAAATGCATTATTATTTCATTATTCCTTTTTTTTTTTTTCCTTTTTCTTTTCAGTTATGCTGTGGTTTGCTTTGAAGGAGAGTATGATTCAGTCACTTAATATAATCAGCAATTTAAATAGAAAGTTCTCTTCCATACGGGGGAAATGCTGCAGCATTTTTGCCTTCTGTTTCATAAGACATACAGATCCTGTTGATAGATTAAAAAATAACAATAATAAAGAAAAAAAATTACATTATCAGGGCTACCTATTTCTTTTCACACCCTGAGCAGGGGAGTCAGACCTGAACAACTAAAGGAAACAGATGGACCTAGAAAGTTCAAACCTTGAAGGAAGAAAATCTCCAGTAAATAAAAATGCTTAGAGTCACACAGGGAATTTTTCCATGGCTTGTAAAAATAGACAGCCCCCTACTCTGCAGCTTCAGCAGAACTCCATATCTAGTGATGTCATACTCTCAAATGCCCATGCCATCTCCTGTTTTCTATACCTACTACATTTCTAAATCAACTTACATACCAAAGTTAATAAGTGGAAGACAAGCCTGCTTGCAAAGATCCTTAGTAGCAAATTCTCCCATTATTCTAAGACTCCTTATCTCTGAGTGGTTCCTTGCCATCGAGACAAACTTTCCTGGTAAATCTACTGAAAAACCACTCTGCTATTTCAGAAGAAGTCTTTCTTGGAACAAGCCAAAGAAGTTGACAGTTTTCATCTGAAACTGTTCTATCCTCTGCCCCGCCATACTATGAGAGACGGTGATTGCTCTCCATCGCTACTAGTAGGTCAGCTTTTAATTTGACATTGAGACTCCAAAATCTTCAGTTGCGGTCACAAAATTTCTGCAAAGGACAAGTAATACATGCTTCAACTTCCTTTCCCATTTTTCCCATCAAAGTGATGAAGTTACTCACCCCTTGAGAGTACTGCTTTCAAAAGAGTTCTCTTCTGCACTGTAAGTCAAACAGCACTTACATTTTTTCCTCACAATGATGGAATTATTCTGTACTACTGACATTGAGGGCAGCCCAAATGTTTCAGATAACAGAGGAGATGCTCCAAATACTCATCACTGTTCTGTAGCAATAAGACCTGCAGCAAACACAGTGCCAATAGCTAGAGCTACTTCTGCGGAGTGCTATACTGCAGCACAGCACAATTTCACCTAACTGAAAGCAGTACGTACCTCAGAATCCTCTGGGCCTCAGGAGACATCTTTCCCACAAGCAAGGAAGATAAGAAGATCATCTCCCAAAGGCGTCAGGCCAAAAAAAAAAAAAAAGAAAGACTCTAGTAATTTCAGTAATCCGTTTTACACAGTGCCGTGCATTTCAAACCTTTTTTTGGGGGGTTAAGAAGTTAAGCAAAGGCCCATAAATATATCCAATACACTAATCTCCAAGTATCCTCAATACAGGTGGAAGCTGCATTTAAAGCTGAATTGCTCAGAATATTTATCGAAAGCTACTCTGTGTTTTACAGCTGAAGATCTATTTTCAAGAATGTAATGCCTGGATAAACAGAAGTACTTTCCCCTTCATAGACTTCCTTAAAAAAAATAATTCTGGCCTTAGTTTACAATGATAGAGCAAACAACAATGGCACAACCTCCCATATGAGCTTTTAAGGCACAACCACCCTATGTTGCTCTCTACGAGAGCAGGAAGCCTAAAAAAATAGGATTCTCAGAAACACGGCGTTGTTGAGGTCGGCAGGACCCGAAGGACCACCTGCCAACCCGTGATTCCTGCCCCTGCTGCAGCAGGGACACACAGAGCAGGCTGCCCAGGCTTCCGGAGACCGCCGAGAAGACTCCACAGCCCCTGGGCAGCCCGCGCCAGAGCTCCCTCGCCCACAGTAAGCAGGCATCTCTTCTGCTCACACAGATTTTTTATTCTCTTTCCTTTGACTTTTGTCCCAGCCCCACACTGCCCACAGCGATGCCACTCTCCCACCCAGCTGGGTGCCACCTCCTCCGTGCAAGTAGGCGCAGCAGCACCCAGCAGGCGCGCCTCTGCTCTCGTCTCCCTGGAAACACGCGCTTCGCGCAATCCGGCACAATAAATGCGTTATCTCGAGGTCCGACCAGGCACAAATTCACCAGCCAGAACATAAATTTCAATCCCTCGGTGCCAGGAGGTAACACGGGAGCGCCCAGCAGCTTCCTCCTTTCCGAGGGGGGAAGCCCACGCGGGGTCCCCAACGGCCGCCCCCCCCCGCGCGCCCGCGGCGGCGGCGCCGTCCCTCAACCTATGACGTCACCTCCACCAGCCGGAGGGCCGGTCTCCGCGCGCAGCGGCGCCACGCGCCCAACGCACGCGTCGGACGCACAAAGCCCAACGCAGGCGCCCTACCGCTCTCCTGCCCGCCGCTCTCTTCCATCCGCCCTTTCTCGCAGGAGTACGCATGCCTCAACAGCGTGAGGCGGAGTCGAGAGGGAGAAGGAGGGTGAGGGGAAGAGGGAGGAGCCGGAGTCGGAGCCGGGGCCGAGGCGAGGGAGTGGGCTCCGCCTCCTCTCCTTCTTCCTCCTCCTCCTCCTCGCCGATCCGCGACTCCTGCCTGCCGCTGCTCCCCACCCTCCCCGCGTACAGCGTGCGGCTCGCCTCCCGCCGGCGCCGCCGCTGCCACGACGGCCGCAGAAACAAAGGAGGAGGGAAGCGGCGGCGGCTCTACGCCTCGCAGTCCCCGGACCCTCGCTATCCCGGCGGCGAATCGCAGCCCTCTCCGACACCCGACGCCCAGCTTCCGGCCGCCGGCACCAGGTAGGCGGGCGCGGAGAGGGCGGCAGGACCGGCTCCGAGGGCGTCTCGCCGGGGCCTGGGAGGCTCGGGCCCGCCCGCGGCGGCACAATGGGGGGCGCGGGGCCGGCGGCGTCCGGACCGTGACTCAGGGCTTTGCGTGCGGCTCGGTCAAGGGCCCGCCCCCGGGGTTGTCATCCGGGCCTGACGGCCTCCGGGGCTCCTGTGCGCCGGTACCCACGGGGCGGGGGCAGAGCGGGCAGGGGGAGCGTGGCGCACTCCGGGCACTTGGCAGCGTCGGCCTCTTTGTCTGGCGCCGCGCTGGGCCCGCGCCGTGCTCCTCCGCGGCGCCGCGCTGCCAGGACTTGGCTTTTTCTTTGTAAACGGCGGTCCCTCAGGCGGCGGGGTACGTAGGCCGGCAGGCCCCAGGTTTTGCGATCGGTTTGAAGCCTATCTCTTTGGGTCGCTATCCGGTCTCTAACGTTAAAATTCGAACCGACGAAGCGCTGTGTCGGGACTCGCAGCGGGACCTCAGAGCTGGGCCGAGCCTCCCCGCCTCGCTGCCCGGCCCTGAGGGACTGCCCGGAGCAACGCTTCCGTGCTGCGAGGGTGCGGGGTGAAGTGGTGGCATCCCTCGGGCCAAGGCTTTACCCCTTCCGGGAGGCAGAGCGAATTTTATTTTTCTCCCCCGCAAAAGAGAGGTGATCCGGCCGTTGTAGCCTCCTGCCCCGGGAGGTCGGGGGCCTTACAGTGAGCTGTGAGGCCCGTTGTAACACCCGCCGTGTCTGGGGCTGAAAATGGCTGTTGGAGATGACGAGCCGGTGATGCTGCACTTCCCTGATTGAATTTCGGTCTTCTCGCTCTCTCTTCCTTTAGAAAGGAAGCCGCGGTCCTGTTAATCAGATTTCATATCTTGCTCTCGCGGTGGGTGTATGCGCGGCTGCCTCGGCCTTGTGGGCTGTACGGAGCTGTCAGCCCTTGGAGATATAAATAGAAGCTGATTTCAGAGGCCCCTATTGACGGGGTTTTGTGTATGAGCCTGCAGCTCAGCCTGTCACATTGCAGCCTTGTGACAGGCGGAAGCTAATGCGCTCACCCATGTGACCCGTGCTTCTGAGAAATATTGAGGAAAGCAGTACACATGTGATGGCATTGGGAGCTGGCTTTTTAAAGGAGGGAAGCTACATCTGTAGGAACACTTCAGCTAGCTGCTGACATTCATAGGTGTTCCACTAGGGAGGAATTGGAGAAGTGTGTAATTTGTCTGGTCTGAAGACCTTGCTTCAGCCATTGCTGGTTCAGAACCTGATACAGCAAAACCTAGTGTACTGGATAGTGGATTCCGCTTGGTAAGTTTTTTTATAACTGTTCACCTGTGTGTGCGATAAATAAAAATAAATGGTTAGACCTGGATCTTCTTCAGAAGCCTGAAAAACACCATTTCTGAAGGGCTGGACAACAGCCCATCTTTTCTGTTAGGGATGTATATTTCAAACAATGGAAGAAGCTGCAGACCAAGCAGCTGTCAAGGCTTGCTGTTTGTAGTATTTTAAAAACAGTGTTAGCACCTGAAGCTGGATGCTTTAGGTGGTAAAATATGATTCACAGTATGAATCAGATTCACAGCTTGAATCTAATCTGAACTGGAACGTGTTAATTGAGATTGATGGTGGCAGCATATTTGATAGTGTTTTAAGCTTACCTACTTAACAAGAGGGCAGAAATGGGCTCTTTGTTTTTCTCTAAGTGTAAACCTAGAATGTAGATGAGAGGTTTTAGATTTGCGTAGTTTTGTCATGATTTACGCTGACTTCGTGTCTGACGTGCAAGGCTGTAGAAATGCAGTGTTGTTGAGTGTTTTATCGAAGTGGAAATGACTACGTGTACCAATGTAGCTCTATTTATAGCTGGGGAAAAAATCAGGTTCCATAATCACCTGCAGGAAAAAAAAAAATTATCTCCTGTTTCTGTATTATTTTTCTCTTAGAAACTTAGTTGAATTGGACAAAGGCTACTGTCAGTTGCAATTACTAAGCTATTGAAATCTGACTTTACAGTAATTGCTGTGTAGCATTTAATTAATTATAAAAAGTGTTATTCTGTGTAGCATAATAAATGTGCTTTCAGCATTCTTGAGTTCTCACAAGTATCAGCTGTGAAATATCTCTTTTTTTGACTTTTCCTGAGTAGGAAGGCTGTCATCTAAAGAAGATATGCAAATGTCTTCAGGATTTAGAAACACTATACTTGGCATGTGGAGATCAGTGCAATATGCTTACATGTCCTCAATTTGTATTACATTGCTGGATTTCAGTGCTCAAGTTTTGTTGCCCTTGCAAATCAAAGGCTTTGTTTCTCTATCGGTTTTTCTGCTTACCTTACTTTGCTGAGATTCACCAGCAGTGAAGGGGAAATATTGTTATTTGTAACTACTGCAGTTTGCGTTACGGACTTAGGCATTGTCTGTTGGAGGGTTTGGAAGTCTTGCTATAACTTTATTAATACAAATAATTTAAATGGCTCTTTTGAGAATTGTCAGCAGCATGATGGGATGTACCTGGGAAAGCAAAGTCAGGTCTAATCCTATCTCAGAAATATTGTTTAGATTCTGTTGAAGAGACTGTTGTGCACTTGTTGTTGCCAGTTAATACTCAGTATCAACTTTCATACACAGCCTGAGGAGTATTTGAGGCCTTGTTTTGGAAACTTCTTCTAAAGATACGAATACAGGTTTTAACTGGCTGTTGCCAATACTTCAGGGATCTTACTGTTGTTTTGGTTTTTTTTTTTTTTAACAAATGGACTGTGGAAGTTAATCCTGCTAGTAATAGAATAAATGTCAAAATGTTGCAAAATCAACATTATTGGAAAAGCGGAGTGGTTCTGAATGGAATTTGGTAAAATAAGCTGTTAATTGCCAAAATGGTACAGCAGATACAAGGTTGATTTTGCTTATTCTGCATATCCATGCTAGTGCTCAGACGTTGATAACGAAGGGCTTTTTGCCATCAATTGAATTTGGTCATAACCTGTACACGCAGCTCAATGTTTGACAAGCATGCTACTTCTCAGTATCATCAGCATGATAACTTTTTTTCTTGTCTTAAGGATATGTAATGATGTTACTTAACAATACAACTGCAGTATTGAATGGCTCATTAATGTCCATGAATCTCTTTATAAGAATGCTGATATCATTTTATGGGAGCAGGGTGAGCAGACGTGCTTTAATTCTGTAACCCTGTAATTGATTTTGGTGACATGTCCGCTCCTAATGCAGTTCTTGCTTTTATTTACAGCATCGAGATGACTCAGGAGACAAACCAGACCCCAGGGCCTATGCTGTGTAGTACAGGATGTGGATTTTATGGAAATCCTAGGACAAACGGGATGTGTTCTGTTTGCTACAAAGAACATCTTCAACGGCAGCAGAACAGTGGCAGAATCAGTCCAATGGGTAAGAGTTTACAATATCTCTGTTTTCTTGGTTTTATTTTATTTTGAATTAAAACATAAAACTGATGAAGAGGAATCCCATAACATGTTTTGGGAGAACTTCTGAATGTTGTATACTGAAATCAAATTTCAAAGAGTATACTTATTCAAAACACAAAAAATAGTAATAATATAAATAATAATAGTAAAAATAGGAATGTTTTTGTGTAATATGTTGTGATCCACCCTTAATTTTCTTCTCCACTTATTTCTAGTGTCAGTATATTCTTACATGATCTCTTACATGATATTACAGTTGTTAGTAATATAGTCTGTCTTTTAAGTAAGAGGTAGTGTGCAGTATAATGAATAATGTATGCAAGTTCATAACTATATGCAAGAACATTTGACTAATGTATTCTACAACTTGTTTATAATGACTTAAATTCTTGTTTTGTAGGACCAGCCACTGGTTCAAACAGTCCTACCTCAGACTCTACATCTGTTCAGAGAGCAGATACTACTAGCTTAAACAACTGTGATGGTGTTTCTGGCAGCACATCTGAAAAATCGAGGTAAGATGAAAGTATTATTTTGAGTTTCAGATGAGCTGTGAGTATGTAGCAAGTTAATGATTGGCAGTAACTTTGACCCACTTCACTCAATTTCTTAGGAGCAGAAGGCACACCTGACAGTGCTTTTCTTTATAAATCTTTGTAAATGACTAGTGATTAAAATGTTTGGTGTTGTACTTCTGCATTTGCAGTTTATCTGGAGAAGTGTTTGCTCCGGATTTGACTATTTTCTACTATGGGGAACTAAAATAGAATCAAAAAGTATTTTGAAGATAGTAGAAGCAGGAGTTAGGGATGAGCATCAGGACTAGTTAAACAAGTAGTCTATTGATGGGTTTGGATATTTTTATTATGTACTTAAAACTGATGTAAAATTACATGTTTTACTGTACATGAACAGAAATGTGCCTGTTGCCGCTTTGCCTGTAACGCAGCAAATGACAGAAATGAGCATTTCAAGAGAGGAAAAAGTAACACCGAAAACAGAGACTGAGCCAGGTATGTTTGCGGCGTAACACTGGTTGTGCTGGTGACTTAACCAAAGTTGACAGAGGAGGCATCTCCCATTGTGGTGCTGGTCTTCAGGAATTGTTGAGAAAGTTAATGATGTGTTTTAAATAGTTTAAAAAGCAGTACAACTTCTGCTGACTCATGGCTTGTTGGGTTTAAAAAATGGAGTTCTTACAAATTCTTTTCTACAGAGAAATGAAAGTGGAGGAAGGACATAAAAATGCTGACAAAAATGGTTACAGGTTCTTTAAATAAGAAATCAGTTGAGATTTAAATAAGAAATTGTTGATTCTTTAAATAAGAAATGTTGAGAAATCAGTAGATATATATAATTATATCAGTAGATATAATTAAAGCATTGTTCTGTGGATGTAGGATACTTAAAGCTGGGAATTAATCTTCAGTTTAGATGTTTTGTTCTTGCACTGGAAGGTTGTAACTGTAGTGATTAAACTTAAAAGTGCAAACTGCTTGGATGGAGGCAGGAAAGGGACTGCAACTGAGTGGTTGAATTCATTTATTAATCTACTTAAATGAATACCTTAATGTATTCATTCTGTGCGTATATGTATCCCCATTTTTTAATGTAACAATTATGAAGTATTCTTAAAACAGAAGCTGATAATTGGTAAATTTAAACTGAAGATAAAATTAATGTTTTTCACTTATGAAGTCGGGTATAAAATACAAAGGACGCTACTCAGCACGGGATAAAAGTGGTTTTTAACTAGTTCTGGTTTTGCTCTAACAACTGATATTTAATTGCACATTTTTTCTACAGAGGGTTTTACCATTTGCAACTAGTCTTGCTGAGCTGAGATTCCGTGACAAGAGCTAAAGTCCATTTCAAAAGTGTATTTCTTCTTGTTCTGTTCAGAGCAGATTTCTTTACTAATACTATTATAACTAATGTCATCAGAAGAGTATTTCTTTACATAGCTTAAAAGCTCAACTGTGATATTTATGAACCTATAGAACTTTTTTTAAGATTTCCTGCCTGAAATGGTGTCAAGCAAGCCGAAGAAATGCATAAAATGGTAGCAATGGTGAAGTACTAAGTGAATTTACTCTTACTGAAACTGCCAGTAGTAGCCTGTCATTTTGCTGTGTGTAACAGACAACCTTCAATTTCAGACCCAATACCTGTTTTTTTCCTTAACAAGTGAGTTATATGATAGCTGACACCTGCTTCTCTTGATTAGAAAAGGGGGGAGAGTGGGAATCCAATAGCAGCTCAAGATACTGTTGTATTTTTGTAAGTAATCTTGCCGGTTGAAAGCAGTAACAGTTGTTGCAAGTTGATGTACTGCCACAGCACTTGAATGTTTCTGGGGAAACTTCTGGAACAAAACTGCCTCCCTTAGTATGTCTTGCAGCCTTTCAGAACTGTAAGAAGATTATTATAAAGATAGAAAGAGACATTGTAAAAAGTTGGGTATTATTATTTTAAACTGAAAAAAAGTAGGTTGAGATTAGACATTAGGAAGAATTCTTCAATTTGAGTGTGGTAAGGTACTGGCACAGGCTGTCTAGAGAGGATGTGCACGTCTCATGCCTTGTAGGCATTCAGGGCCAGGTTGGATGGGCCCTGGGCAGCCTGAATTGGCAGCCCTGCCCTTGGTATAATTGTTGGGAATGGTGGGCTTTGGAGTCTCCTTCAACCCTTTCTGTATGTTTATGATACCCATAAGACGTTCTATCTCGCATGTGAGAAAATATGCCGTAGGCTTCAGAATCCTTGTTGTGTCTGGACTGGTTGCATTTTTCTTCTCTTCCTTTTTCCAGTGACATTCAGTGTGTGATGTTCTCTCTTCCTGAGGCGGAGGTGACACAGCAATGCACAATAATTCATAACAACAAAGCTGATATTTTCTATTAGTTGTAACTCTCTAAGATAATACCACAGTCTTGAAGTCTAGTTCTGAGCACAGTCTGACCCTAGAAACTGAACTTACAACTGTTATACAGGTAGTAGTATAGAGCATGAACAGCATGACCTTTAAGTACATCTCTCCTTTTAACATCATCACTGACATAAAGTTGCATTCTTTTCTGCCAGAACTTCATTAGGAAATTTTCAGTGTTTCCTTTGCAAGCCAGAAAGCTATAAATAATTACATCTGGCAATTGATATAATTTTTAACAATGTGTAGTTTAAATTAAGAAGCTGTTGAGGTTGGGAACGGTAAAACTTTACAGGCTTATCTTGCTTTATTTTTATTTTCTCCCCAGGTTGAGGTTGCAAACTGGATTCTCATTCAGACAAATCAAGTTTTCAAGTAGTCATATCTTAACAGTTGAAGGAAAAAATGTGTGTCGGATGTAACTGACCCAGTTGGTTGTAATTGACATGTCTAGCACACTGTATTTTCTTCTGACCTGTAATTCTGTAGTTCAGCTGTATTATTTCATATTTGAACAGTGGCGTATGTTATCTAGTTCCCTATATGATGAACTACCCACAAGTCAGAAATCTAAAGGCCGCTGTGTCTAAACTCCGCTAAGTGGGCTCTATTTACATAATATTCATAAGCTTTTGAGCTGCTTTTACACTTACTATTATTAAGAAATGAATTATAGTACAGAATTTACCCAAAGCATTCTAGAAATTATTCACAGCTATTTGTTTTTTCATTTTGTTTTTTTCCTTTTGTGGATTACAGGAATTCAATGCCAAACCTAGTTTGACTTCTTTCCCTTCTTTGTATTATACTGTCAGAGCAATATACAGGAATTCAGCAAGTTGGTAAGGCGTAGTGTAGCCCTTCTTTATGAAACCTGTTTTGTTCTAGCAGGCATGCAAGTACTAGTGAAAGATACCTACAAAAGAGAAAAATGAGTTGGCATATTAGGCATTTAAAAAAATGTTTTGAAAACACATATATTTAAACATCATGTTATTTCAAGTTACTGTATGTTTTTAGCACTTCTTGTGGTTTTGTCTGTCTTTCCATGGTTCAATTATGAGTCTCCTGTGAAGTGTCTGTTACCAGACATGATTGGTATCAGCATGCATGTTAGTGACTTAGATTTGCTTTGTTTTTAATGCATTAGTAACTTAAGTAATTAATTTAGCAATTAATTAGTAATTTTAGAGTGCAGGGTATGATGCCATAGCTGAGGAGTAGTATGGCATGTAATGAAAGTGAATGCGAAATTGAAATGTCTGTGTTCTCATGTAACGTATTTTAAAAATACTCAGATAACCGCTAAACTGCGGCCTAATTCCATCCATACTGCAGGTTGTTTTTTTTTTTCTTTGAAGTAATATTTAATGAGCTTCAGAAGGCAGTGGAAAATGGTGTTTGACTCACTTGTCTACTGACTCTACAAAGCCAATATGATTTTTTAATGTTATCTTGCATCCAGGTTCAGACCATGTTATGAGAGTTGCTCTAACTTAATTGTAGATGTCGTCAGTGTGTGTTGCTGGTAATAGTGCAAGATGCTGAACAGATTGCTTATGAAATATGGTAGGCTTGAGATTATAACTGGTACTTCTTGGATTTTGATGCTGTAATAATTGCTTTGTTAATTCTAATTTGGCTTTGCATGTTATAATATTTAACCATGTTGTAACGATAGACAGTTTGTTTGTAGTCATTATTAAAGTCAGCTGATACAACTTTTTGCATTTTGCATTCAAAATAGTTTATCTTCATGTTACCCATGTCTACTGTAATATCTGTAGATAGCCCTGCTTTATATAATTCTGAAATTGGATTGGCTTGAAGTCTTGGAAAATAGAACTGAGGGTCCAACCAGTGGTCCTGTGCTTATTGCTGATAGAATGCTGTTTTAACTTCTTCCCTGAAATGATTATGGTAGATCATGTCTTCATGGTGACCAAATTAAACTGTATTTGTGAGATGTGTAAACCAGGATGTCTTTACATTAATAAAATATTTAAAATATTTTATATGCTTGTTAGTTGGGCATATGGGAAGTAAGTTACATGCTGCAGAATATATTCCTTCTCTTGCCTGTGAAATTAGAAGTGAAGTTTATTTTTCAGCCTTTTCATTTTTGGCTCCTAGATTGCCATAGCAGTTCTGGTTTCTGAAAAATAAAGCATTTACTTCGAAGAAGCTTGACAAAGCCTAGCAAGGACTGTTCATCTTTTCAAATTCCAATTTTATATACTAGTCTGTTGTATTTAAAACAAAATAAGAGGATTTGGTGATCTGCAGTTTCTGCTCTGGTACTGCAGATGTTTAGTCTGCTGTCTTTCTGATTACTCCAGACTTTACCTCTATTCTTATTTGTTTTGGTTTTGCTAGTTTTGTGTTGGCCAACGGAATTGGTTTCATGAAGTCAAGTTAAGACGCTTGTATTTTTATGTTTTCAAGACTGACTTTGCTCTTCCAGCATCTAGGGTTATCTACTATACTAGCGATATCTACTTCCAGCATCTACGTAAGGTTATCTACTTAGTAATCCTATGATAGTTGTGCAGTTCAAGCTGCTGGAATCCTGTGCCATGGTTAATTTATACATAATCAGAAAATAAGTTTCTAGTTGGTGTTAGTTGAGAGGCCTTTTTCTGGTTACTTTTAGCATAGGGAGGATCGAGGAAAAATAGATTTGTTTTTCAACTGAAAATCATCAAATAAATAACTTTTCGTGTGAAAAAATCTGAAAAATAACCATAGTAGGCATCCTTTTCTGCAGCAACTATGTTTGCATAAGCAAACCTACTGTCCATTTTGAAAATGCAGTTGTCATAGTGCTGTTTTTGAAAAAGTCACTAAGGTCTAATAGCTTGGTCAGGTAAGAGCTTTGTTCTCTTTAGGATCTGTCCATGTTTGGTTGAGTAGCTGTCATGCTGTGGTGTGTGGCTGACTTCATTCGTCAGCAGCATCAGTGTTCCCACATGCCTTTTGTGAAGATGTGTCTTATCTTCAGATTATACATGAAAGAAGCTTTCCCAGAGTTACGATGGAATACCTGTATTGGTGGGCTTTTTTGGATACCTCTAATACTGAGATTTATGTTACTCTTTATTACCCTAGCAGATGTGTGGTAGACTTCTCTGTGCGTGATGGTAATGCAGCTTATGACAGCTACAGATAACTTTGGTCTGAAATGATTAATAAGGTTCACCCAATTCTGAACATCTGTTATTCCTAAGGTTTTTCAGCCTTGTAACAGAACAATTGGTTTGATAAAATTCAAGTGGAGTAAACCTGATCAGTTAGCTTTTGGAGCCAAAGCTTGGTAAGGGAAATGATCACAGTGGTGAAGATGGCTTTGTGCCAGCAGGAACTCAGCTAAAATGATAAAAACATCTTTTAGTAGTATGGAGCTTAATTCATCCAAACAGGGATATTGTTACTGAGGAAGCTGGTCTGCAGGTAAAAGTAACCATGTTTTTTTTTTTTTGTACTTGCAGTTCTTGTCCAGTGATTTAATCCCTGATCGTATTGCAATTATTTGAAGCACTAATTATTTTTGGATAAATAATACTAGAGCACTTGCCTGATGGGTGATAGGAAGAGTCCTTCTTTTCTGAGGGAAAGTACTTACTTTTAAAGAAATAAACTGTGTGTTTCAATTTGAATTCAGGGAGCTCTGCCCCATCTTACTTATTAAGTCTTTACTGCCTTTTCTCTGCATGTTCTACTCTTCCTTCTTTACTGAATGCATTTTAGTTGTGCAGGAAAGATACTGTTCAGCAGCTTATTTGGGAAATGGGCCTCTGCTGTTTCTTAGGACTATTTTCTTCACTTCCTGGTTCCTGTGCTGCTATGTGTGGCTGTGAACACTTGGTGCAGGTTCCTTGAGCACAGGAGAAAGAGTACTTGCAGTAACTGTAATGTTCTCACTGAGATGGATTTGTTCTCATTTGCTTCCTTGTGAGCATGTTAGGCAGTGATAAAGGTTGTTGTTTTTTATTTTCCTTGCTTTAATCTTAGTGCATGGTGTGAGTGACTTCAATTATTTAGGTCATTCTTGATTTGCCCCTTCTTTTATCCATTTTCTCTTGCATCTGACTGAAACAGCATGTAGCCTGTGAGGGCTCATACTGTGAATTCCTTCTCATGCAGATGAAGCTTCCCTCTGGCTAGTTGTGCAGCAAATTGCAGCGTGCAGAAATATTTTTGGTTCCTCTTTTTTTCCTGTCATGGCTTACACTTATCGATGCATTTTTAAACAAATTAACAGCATAACAAATCTAAAAGGAGCTTGACTTCATCTTTTGGATGCTGCTTGTTTGTTTGGTTGGTTTTATGAATGCTGTAACTGGGGCTTGATAGCATCCAGGAGTTGTGTGCTGTTTGTCATATCAATGTCCTTTAACTTGTTTTGGTCAGAAGCTCTTACATGGATTGACTGATACCAATTACTGCTTTCTTTGGCATTGAAAAATAAGCTCAAAGCATCATAACTGGAGCTCTAGAAAACGTTGATAAATCACAAATACAAAGAAGTTTTCTCAAAAAACAGTAACGGTTACTCCAAAAAGTACTGACAACAGTAATGATTGTAATGCAAGTCCTATAACATTTTGTTACTCTTGTGGACTAAGCAACAGATCAAACACTTCACGATTTTTTTAGAAAAAGATCTCTACCAGACAAGAAATATAGTAAAGGGCTTTTGTAATTTATTAGGACTATTAAACAAATGTTCAAGAAAATATTAGCGGCTGTTGTCTTACTGTATAAAATTTTGGAGGTTTGAATGGTGAATACTTCTTGCTACTTCTGAGAATTAGAACTTGTCACTTCTAAATCTTTCTTAGACTCCGGTCAGGAATTCAAGGCCTGTCTTCCACAGTGAATCGTGAGGCTGCCAAGGTGTTGGGGATAATAGTGATCTTTTATTTTTCATAACACATACAAACATGATAATATAAATGAAATTAAATAACAATTTAAAGATAGGAAAATAGCATAACTCTCCCTTTGTATCTGAAAAATCTAAATTCTCACGGGAAGTAAAAAAAATCTGAACTCAAACCTTATTTGTATGCATAAATTTCATTACAAATATGTTTTTAAGGCTTACGTACTTTGCTTATTCTGTAATGTATTTTGTAGTTTGCTCCTTGTATTTTAAAATAATTTGTATCCTCAAACAGCTGGGAGTTCTCAGGAAAACGGTGCTAGGAATAGGGTCCATTGATTATATGTGTCAGAGATAGCATTAAAATATATATCCTGAGCTATCTTCCATGAGAGTTGTATATAAATTAAGGGGATATTAAAGCAACAACAAAAATACCCTTTAATTTGATGAGAATAATTTTTTAAAAGAAAATAAACAGATTCATGCAAGTTCTGTGAATGACGTTTTTTTGGTAACGAGTAAAATGTCACTGACTTATTTTTCACTTGCTTCTGTCATGAACAGACTTCAATTTTTGCTACACCTGCTTGCACTTTAAAGCCAAATATAGCTTAAGAATACAGATACTTATTGTGAAAAATCCATAGTTCATTCTTCAAATTACTGAATAATAAGATTCTTTTGTATGATGTGTTTTATAGCAGTGTTCTGGATCTGTCCCCAAATCAGTAGTTTGCTGTGAGCTGTCTTGGTGAATTGTTTCAGGTTTTGGTTCTCTTGATTTCAGAGGTATATAGTGGCACAATAACCAGTACTATGACAGTGACGTATTACTGACAAATTCATTTTTATCCAAAGTATGTTCCAGTTGATTACATTCTCTGTAGGTATCATCTCTGTTCAACTACACTTTGCATGTGTTGCATGCATATTTTTACTATTTTAAAAGAAATTTTACTTGATTGTGTGGTTGTTCTTAGTATTGAGAGTACGTGCAACTTTGGGTGAACATTAAATATACCTTAGATTTTCTGACTAGTAGAACTGTAGAGAAAATATGACCCAAAAGGGGAGCTTGCAGTGGACTTAAAAATCTTTGTGATTTACTTTTTCATAGTCTAGTCTGCAGTACTTCATACAGTCTATTTAGAGTCTTAATAGTGGAAAGTAATCTTTCAGAAGTGTATGCTTGCTACTGTATAGTTAGATATGGTCATGAAAAGTGAGAAATTGTAACCTTTCTGTTCTTTGCTTGTTTTAACAGTTGTTACTCAACCAACCCCATCAGTTTCTCAGCCTAGTACTTCACAAAATGAAGAGAAAGCTCCTGAACTTCCCAAACCAAAGAAAAACAGATGTTTCATGTGCAGAAAGAAGGTTGGCCTTACAGGTAGGAGAACACTTAGATGCTGAACGGATCTATATTATTATAGTTGCCTCTTAAAAGATTTAACTTAACAGTGAAGTTGATCACGAAATCCTAATTACTTACAAATGACGTGTTTTGGAAACGTATTTTCCTTTTTTTTTTTTTTTTTTTTTTTTGCTAGGCTGTTGTAAGTCAGAGGAGTCAAACATATGATTTTCTTCTATAACAACTAAGCCATTAACTTACAGCTTTCTTAAATACAAAGCTTTCTAATGATGCTGTATATTTTTCTTTGGACAGGATTTGACTGCCGCTGTGGAAACTTATTTTGTGGACTTCACCGTTATTCTGACAAGCATAACTGCCCCTATGACTACAAAGCAGAAGCTGCAGCAAAAATAAGGAAAGAGAATCCTGTGGTAGTGGCTGAAAAAATCCAGAGAATATAAATGGAACTGCTTATGAAAAGACTGACTTTTTGGTTTTGTTTATAATATATCCTAGGAAAACATTGAAGAGCAGGTGCATGGCCATTTTCCTTTGATGTTCTCCGAAGTTGTTTTGTTTTTTAGTCTTGTTTGTCTTAATTATATTTCAGAATGTTTGGTAGTTTGTTACAGGCAGGATTGGATAGGTACAGCCCTTGAAAATATGTATGCCCTCCTTAGAATATAGCTGAATGATTAGAAACCTGCACAGGAATACACATGCACAGAGGACAGACTATTATTTCACTTGTGCCAAACAAATGTATGCCATCTGCATGTTTGCAGCAGATCTGCCTTTTGAAATGTCTGAGGTATATAATCTTTGGCTAGTGTCATGTGCCTGTTTTGGAGAAGGATACATCAAAAAGGCTGGCAGCCTACTTTTGTCATTATATATCTCATTCTGGTTTTAGTTGCAACACTCCATTGTTTTCTACCAGAATTTAAGCTATGTAGAGAGATCTGCCTTTCAGTAAGATGAGTGTTGGTGCCATATTTAAGAATGTAACTTAGCAGTTGCATTGAGAAAAAGAAGACACTTGCGAGAACACTGTTTTGGAGTCAATTATGTTAAGTTTAGAATCGTGAAAATTATTCATGCAAAGGAAGTGTCCTGTTGGGGTCTTACAAAACAGAACAGTCTGCAACAGAACTGTCAGCTTTTTCTTGCTTAGCAAAAACTGTTGTGTAGCACAATGTTGTAAGATTAGTTTACAAAACACGTTACATATGTTTTTAGACATACCAGAACAGCTCTATCAAGCAACATGTATCTGAATAAGTTGCTGAAGTATTAGAGCGGTTTATCACATACTGCTTACATTCAGTGTCTTCTGAGTTCACAATAATACTACCATTTTTTTCCTAGTTTTAACGTGACGGTTGCACCACTTTGCATGGAAAACCATACCTGACATAGCTACTGTAGACTTAAGTGGTAGCTGGAACCACTCTCGAAGGGCTGCTTTATCATTTTTAATTGTACTTGGGTGTAGGACTGTAGTGTTCTTGGGTGTATTGCATGGGCTGCATTATCTACAGCATTGTACAATAACAACTCTAGAAAAGGCAGTATACTTCACTGATGCTTGTCTGGTAATATCACTTCTGTGTTATAATGGAAGGTTTCTTTGTGATGTATGAAATTTGTGTTTTTTATATAAGCAGGTACAGTTTAGACTAGTGTTGTGATAATGCCTGTTCTCATCTGTAAATAGTTACATATGTACACAAGATACTACTTTTGAACTTCTGATTTTCTTTGCAATGTTCAGTCTTAGTTTTTATTTCACTATTAAAAAGTTTGTTTTTGCTTTAACATTGTTCAGTTATTAGATATGCAGACATGTACAGATAGTTCATATTTATGTATTGCATATAATCACACTACCCAGCAGCTATGCTTTGTTGTATTATGTAAATAATAAAAAAATGTACAGAAGGAAATAATTTCTTTTGTGATTATTCATTGGCTTTAGTTACTGCTGTAATCTAAAGGTGACCTTGTTGAGATTGGATGTGGAATTAGTAATATGTTTGCTTAGATGTCCTCTTTTTGTTTAAGCCTGACTGTATCTCACTTTAATTTGGATAGACTGGCTTTTTTTTAACATGCTTCTCTCACTTCTGCAAGTCATAAACTACTTGATGGACAGATGCCAGCAAACTGGTGTGCTGAGAGAGAAAGAAGTGTTAATGATGATCTCCAAAGATTGTAAGCTCTTTTTTTTTTTTTTTTTTTTTTTTTTTTTTTTTACCCTCCTACAAATTGTATTTCCAGTGGATCTGTGTTAGGTAATAGAACCACAATAATGACCATGTCAAAATCTTCAGCAGACCCAGACAGGGTTACTGTCAGGGCTGGCATCTGAATGGAGTTGTTAAATAAGCCAGATTTATCCTTCTTAGAAAGTGCAGAACACAGAGCATGTGTTTACTTGAAAGAAGTCTTCACTGATGTATATGATGTATAAAAGTTGCTTACGTTAAAACTTAAGAATGTGCCTCCTAAAAATCAGCTAACGTTAACGCTCACGGGAACTTAATGCTACAGTATATGCCATCAATATGTGAGCAGGAACGTGTTCTGGGACTCCATTTCCTGGGAAGAATTTTACAACTTAATCAGGGAATTGCTTTAAAGCATTATTCATTTTCTACCTGCTGTAGGAAATTAAATATTTCAGATGCAGCTTTGTGTGTGTGTGTGTGTGTGTGTGTGTGTGTGTGTACATATATATTTAAAGCTACAAAGTACCTTATAACTGGGTGTTTGAAAACAATGTCTGTACTATCATGGTCATGTCTTGAGTATTTTACGAAAGCTGGCCAAAGACTAGCCATGCTAGTACCACTAGGAAGTTACTCCATTAGTCTCAGCACTGCTGACTGTTTTATCATCTGAACAAAGGCTTTATGTTGGGAAGGCTTGTTGAAATAACTGATCTCAGTAGATCTGTGAATGAAAGTATGGAATGAAATGCATTGTAGGATCATGAATTATATGTAAATGTCCCACGAGTGGACTATGAACATCTACTTAAAAAGTGTAAGATCTACTGAGCTTTGTTCTGTGCTAATAACACACCATTCTGACCTGCTGGAGAGGAGCTCTGAGAAGGACCTGGGTGTTCTGGTAGCCAACAAGTTGGCCATGAGCCAGCAGTGTTGCCTTGTTGCCAACGGTATCCTGGGATGCTTGAAGAAGAGCTTGGCTAGTAGGTGAAGGGAGGTGGTGCTCCCCCTCCATTCTGCCCTGGTGGTGCCACATCTGGTACACAGTGTCTGGTTCTGGGTTCTCCTGTTCTGGAAGGACAGGGAACTGCTTGAAAGAGTCCAGCAGAGGGCCACAAAGATGATCTCAGCCCTGGGCATCTTCCTTGTAAGGAAGGGCTGAGAGACCTGAGGCTGTTCCATCTAGAGAAGAGGGCTGACAGAGGATTTTATTAATACTTACATAAACTGCAGAAGACAAGCAAATGGGGTCAGGCTTTTTTTCAGCAAAGCCCAGCAACAGAACAAGGAGCAACAGGCAAGGAACACAGGAAGTCCCATACAAACTTACGTAAGTTCTTCACTGTCAGGGTGACAGAGACCTGGAAAAAGTGGTCTGAGAGGTGATAGAGTCTCGCTCTTGAAGAAATTCAAACCTGCCTGGATGCTTTCCTATGCAACCTACTGTAAGAAAGCAGCTTCAGCAGGTGGGGTTGGACTAGTTGATTTGCAGAGATAGGTTCCAACCCTCATGATTCTGTGATTTACAGTTACTTAGGAGTCCTAATTCTGTTGAGGCACACTAAACACCCAAAGGTGGAGAAAGTTATTTTAAAAGAAATGTACTGCTAACTAACTGGTTTGTTTGCACCTAACTTAAAATACTTCTAAACAAATATTGGTATAGAATCACCAGCATTGAAAAAGACCTCCAAGTTCATATAGTCCAGCCATCCACCTATCACCAATATTACCCTCCAGAACCACTCTTCCAGAGAATAAATTTTTCTAACCTGAATCTCCTCTGGCACAACTTGAGGCCATAAACCTCAAACCAAGCTGGCTAAAGAAGTATGCATATAAGCACAGACTTGCAGATTTGTCCTCATCCCTCTATCTATAACCATGGAGACTAGTTTATATATTCTTAAATAGCTCCTGCTGCACTGTCATTTAGCTTTAACACAGTGGTATTAAAATACTTTGAGAAAAAGAGTGTCTTATTTGATGTTTAAACACAAGCCATTCTCCAAGCTGCTATCACTTGCTCTTTTGGTTTAAAACAACAAATTTGTATGCCTAGTATAACACTATCACTTCACATGAAATTAGTTCTCATTTAACATATGGCTGTTAGTCTGACATGTCTTTAACTTATGCGTAAGCATGCCATTCTTGGAAGAATCTCCTGACACCACCAACTTGAGTACCAGTTGATTGGAATGTTTTTTGTTAGGGAATAAAAAGAAACATACAAATTCATTAAGCCTTTGGTAACTAGAAGAGATTTGGTAATCTTCAGTGTATTGAACATCTGGCAAGCATCATCTGTGGCTGTGGTAGTGTGTTTCACAAGGTTCTGTTGTTACATCTGAAAGATAAGCTCTTTATGGTATTTCCAACCTTCTGCTGTAAAGATGACTCGTTAAATGAGCAGCCCAGAGACTTGGTTGGTTTTGGCTTTTAAGAATGCATTGGTCTTCAGAAGCCCTGACTACATCCTGTAATCTTTCCGGTACTTAGTCCTTTGGTATATGAAAATACATTTCAAAAATGAATTATTCATCCAAACAAGGTCACTTGTTCACAAGTGTAAGGGCATGTTTTATATGCTTAGCATTTGTCATGTTTGCTAGCACAAGAAAGGTGTGAAGCTGTTGGAGTAGGACCGGAGGAGGCCACGAAGATGATCAGAGAGCTGGAGCACTTCTCCTATAGGGACAGGCTGAGAACTGGGCTCATTCAGCCTGGAGAAAAGAAGGCTGCAGAGAGACATCATGCCTAGTACACAAAGGAGCATGCAAAAAAGCTGGAGGCACTCCTGTCAGGGAGTGTAGTGATAGGACAAAGGATAATGGCTTTAAACTAAAAAAGGGTAGACTTAGATTAGGCATTAAGAAGATTTCTCCATGAAGGTGCTGAGGCACTGGCATAGGCTGCCCAGGGAAGCTGTGGATGAATCCCTACAGCTGTTCACTTCCAGGTTGGATGAGGGCCTGGGCAGCCTGAGCTAGTGGGTGGCAGCCCTGCCCACTGCAGTGGGGGCTGCAACTGAGTTGTCTTTAAAGTCCCTTTCAAGCCAAATCATTCTATGAGTCTATTACTGAGTTGACAGCTTCCTAAAGGACGTGTTTCATTACTGTGTTTTGTACTAGAAGATAAAACATAGAAGAGACATAATTCTCAAAGCAGTAATGCAATAGTGTGATGGATAGGGTGGCACAATCCAAGGCTGCAGCAAATGAGAGCAAACCCCAAACGCAGCAGCTGTGCACACAGGAACAAAAGAAGAAAAACTGCTCACCTATGGAAGACCTCCAGTAGGCAGAGATCTCCAGAGAGATAGCCTTGCCCCCACTGCCAACCCTTAAATGAGGTCTGGGAAGATCCACTTCCTGCACCTGAGCTCCCCTGAGTTGGCCCTTCCTTCCCATCAGGTGCTCAATCACTGTTCCAGGTGGTGACTTAGCATTTCCTCTATAAGAGCCATTTCTTTTCGGTGTGTAGTATTGTTTAAAGTTACATTCCCCATGTTGTTGGTATTTTGGTTTAAGCCTCCTAAATAAGGTAATTATATCTTTATTAATCTCAAAGCTTTGGCTTTTTTTTTTTTTTTTTTTTCTTCTTGTCTTTAAAATCAGTTTGCAATGTATATATTCCCAAGTGGGAGTCACACCTGTTATCACAATCTGATGTTTATTTAGCATAGAAAGAAAATTAAAAGTAATTATGGTGATGATATCCACTCTTGCATCTAAGTGCAAGCAAACAGAGTAGAATATCTTGTGTAACTAACCCTGACCAAAGTCAGGTTAAATCTTGTATTTAACTGATTTTATAGGCACCCAGAAGTGTTCTGTGAGGTCAATCTCCTCCCCTCTGCAGATGTTTCATATTGAGGTTACCCATAGCCTGTGTCAAAAGAAAACATTTCCATAGCCTGGCTATCCTATGCGCCTCCTGCAGAGTCCACAGGCTCCAGTCAGGATATCTTTGATGCTAAACAGCTAGTACTGGTGTTGGATGCTGTACACAGCTGTACACAGCTGAGAGCATTTCATAATTATATTCCTGTAGAGAAAATTCTTACTTTGTTTTTTGCTTGTTTTTTTTAATTGGTGTCTATGTATTTTTATGTATGTGTATGTGTGTATTAAGAGATTCTACATTTATCATAAAAAGTCTCAAAGGCCTCAATTGAACGGAAACCTGTCTTTTGCAGCTTGTATACTGTATTTTGAAAGTGACCACCTCTCCATAAGGCTTACCTTATCAGTATAAAATGACCTTTTCTAGCAGTAGACCAGGGACATGTTTACTAAATGAACCACCAAGACTAGGTCTCTCATCAAAAATGTTTGAACCCAAGGTAAGAGTTAAGAGTCATTGTGCAACAGCCAAACATACTTATCTAATTGGACTCAAGATACCTCACCTGCCAGGCACTCCATTTGCTCTTCTTCCAGCTACTTGGAAATGTGGCTGCCACTAAGTTGATGTTTCTCTTCCTCAGCCCTACAGCCAGAGAGCTGCATCATAACTTAGTTTTCTCACAGGGAAAAATCGCTTTAAAAATGTTTATATCGGGGGCTTTGTTAGGTTTTTGAGCTTGTTTTGATTGCGCTGTGAGAACTCTTGATAGTACATCACTTTCATGCTATTCAGGGTTCAGGAACTTTCAGATTCTTTCTGATGGTACAATAATGAAATCAATGTAAGTAGACAGAACATAAACCAAAGGATAAACTGAAGCCACGATTCAGGATGGGACTCTTCTCAAAGCAGACCTTTTCTTTCAGCTTCATTATTCCCCTGTGATTCTCAAAACTTTTATCTAAGGTACATCCAGACTCTGAAAACCATAAAAATGCCAGCCAGATGTATTTAAACATGTGCATTTGGACTCCTCTTTAATGGATAATTTCAGATTTCATTGGCAATGGCCTGTACAGTTTATTTCCTCTGAGCATTCTGGTGATGGCATTCATGAGTTTCCTGGTGTACGCTTTTGCAAAAGTGGTATTAGAAGCTAAAGCCGATCCACTGCATGGCAAAAACATAGGTAGAAAGATGCTTGTTACAGGTCAGATGTTTCATCTTTGGAAATGTGCTATGCCAATGTTTTTGCCTCGTTGCTGATTTTACAGTATAGAGAGACAAGATGAAGACTTACAGAATGAATCTTCACTTGCAGTGTCACTGAGATTGGAATACAAACCTGAGGAAATGAGAAGCAATTTAATTCGCTGTTCATTGTTCCTGTTTATCTGTTCTTTACCACAGTGAGCAGTTATATTTACATTGGTTAAAAAACTGCTATATCCACTCATCCTGTCTCCACTTTCTAGAACTGACTCTTCTGAGTACACTTGATACTTTCCTGAATATCAAGGAAAATCATTTTCCTTGAACAGAGAGCATTTTTACTGTAGATCTGAAGTTTACTTCAGTAGATCAACAAGAATTTGGTCATGTGAGGAACACAACAGGGATTCCCAAAGGAGCCTGTGAAGTTGTTTGTGCACCATATCATTTGACTTTGGTAATAATGCTTCTGGGACACCAGGTCAGACTAAGTTTAAACAGGATTAAACTAAAGTAGATTTTCCTGAGTTGTATTTTAATTACCATGGAATTCACATGAAGAGAAAGTAGGTTTATGGCCCTGGAAAAATTTTGATCCCTTTCAGTTTAATTACAAGCTTCACTGTCTGAAGGAGACTGAGCTAGTTCCACAAGAGGCCCATCTTCTGATTGACCTTGTAAGACCCAGGACTTGGATCATTTTCTGGCTGGACATCACCAGTACAGCTCTTGGAGAAGAAAATTTAGTGTGAGGAAAAGGAAGGGACAAACGAGAGTTGAGATCACCACAGCAGCCTGCAGTGGAACTGCAGTTTCCATTTCAGTGCCAAGATGAATTGGCTGGTAACTTCTAGTGTGTAGCAGTGATGCGAAGGTTGCTGTTTGCCAACATGACTTCAGGGTTTGCTAGGAGAGACTAGTTCTTAAAATGCAGGCTGCAGAAATGAGTTTATGTTTGATTTAAGGTGGGATTCTTGGTGATGGTATTTCGGTCTCTTATATGTAAGTACTGGACAATAAATAAGTGATCAGCAGCGGGAAGAGTTCACTAACTCCTCAGCAAGATACTCTTGAGTTTGGAAATTATGTGATGCGAGGAAACAGCCTCGAGGTCCGTGTTAATTTACTCAGCATTTAATGTAAGCAGAGGCTGTTGTGTTTTAACGATTTGTCATCTGGTGGGGGTGAATCGCAGGTCAGCACAGTCAGCAGCCCTCAGTAAACAGAGGCATTTAACTTTCCTACACAAATAGCTGGTGGAGAGCAAAGGTTACACTGGTGAATAGCAATACTAGCACTTATACAGCCCCTGGCTTGATTCCCATAGCACGTCACTGGATGACACTTGCAGGAGTGCAGGGCTGAGGTACAGTTCCAGGGTAAGTCAGGATGCAGCTGTTCATCCTGATTCCTGCCAAGTCCTGTCATTGTGTGCTGCCCCAGCTGCCAGACTTGTGCATGGCCCCAGCCTCCCTCCCTCTCCTCACCAAGATATCTGCAGGGCACCTCTGTGAAGGCCAGAATCCCTCCTGCACTGTGCCTTGGCGCATTCAGCAGCGCAGAAGTTTGCTGGCATCTGCTCCCCTCTGCCGTCACTCCCATCTTCCCACAGCACTTGAGCAGTGCCTGCCAAAGCCTACTTGCTTGCAACTTCCTCAAAGCAGTGCATATCATTTGTGAAGCCACTGAGTGGGATGGTTTTTAAACAGCAGAGGTTGATGATCATACCAAGAATGTGTCGCCACAGAGCTGATAGTTACTGGCAAAAGAAAGCAAATATATGACAGCCAGCTTCTAAGTATAAATAGTGTGCTGTTTGGGGCTGGAAATAGAAGGCTATTTTTTAAAAAAGCTGACACAAGAATATCACTGTTGACTACAAGGCCTAAGCAGTCAGGGTAACTTCTACTTTTTTCTGCTAACTATACCTTTTTATGGGGCATGTTTCACTAACAACAACCAGAGTGAAACGTCACTAGACCCAGAGCTCACCAACCCAGAGGAGATCATTAAAGAGGTTAAGTCAGGAGGCACTCTGGATTGTAGTGACCATGCCCTGGTTGAGTTTTGTGATCTCAAGGAATATAAGCCTGACAAAGAGCATAGTCAAATCCCCGAACCTCATGGAAACAAAGTTCCATCTGTTTAAGGAATTAATGGATGGGATCCCTTCAGAAGCTGTCCTTAGAGACAAAGAAACTAGCAGAGATGTCAGCACTTTAAGGACACTTTTCTGCAAGCACAAGAGCTCTCCACTCCTCCACATAAGAAATCAAGTAGAAAAGGCATTAAATGGGCATGGCTGAGCAAGGACTTGCTGAGGAAAGAGAAGGAAAAGTAAAGGCAGCAGAAGCAGGGATGGGTGGCCTGGGAACAATATAGGAATGTTGTCTAGACATGGAGAGATGGGATCAGGAAAACCAACGCGTGCATGGAACTAAACTTGGTGAGGGATATTAAAAATAACAAGAACAGATTCTTTAGGTACATCAGTCAGAAGAGACAGGCAAATGGGAGAGTACTCCCTCTGATAAATGAGACAGGAGAACTGGCTTCAATAAAGATGGAGAAAGCTGAGGCATTCAGCAACTTACTTGCCTCAAGTCTTCACTAGCACTTGTGCTTCCCACATCTCTCATGTGCCCGAACGTCTAGATGGGGATCAGGGGAGAACAATTCCTCCCTCTGAAACAGTGGAGTAAGTCTGAGAATGCCTCATGCGGCTGAATGCGTATGAGTCCATGGGGCTGAACAGTGTGTATCCCAGTGTCCTGAGGAAACTGACTGATATCACTGCCAAGCCACTCTTCATCATATTTGAAAAGTCATGGCTATCAGGTTAAGTTCCCACAGATTGGTGAAAGGGAAACATCACTTAATTTTCAAAAAGGGGGAAAGGAAGACCCAGGAAACTATAGACTGATCAGCCTCACATCTGTCCTTGGGAAGATTGTAAAGCATGTACTCTGGGGAGACATATTACAGTACATAGGATCCAAGACAGCACAGCTTCACCAAGGGCAGATCATGCCTGATCAATCTGGTGGCCCTCTATAATGAAGTGACAGCATCATCAGACAAAGGGAAGGCAACTGGTGTAATCTACCTGGACTTCTGCAAGGCCTTTGACATGGCCCTAACACTATACCTTTATCTCTAAATTGGAGAGATAGGGATTTGAAGGTTAGACTATCCAGCGGTTAAAGAATAGGTAGGACTATCATAGTCAGAGGGTTGTGGCTCTACAATCAGGTGGAGGCTGGTCATGAGTTGTGCTCTCCAGGAATGTGTCTTGGGACTGGTATTCTTTAACATTGTTATCTATTACATAGATGGTGGGATTGAGAGTACTCTCAGCAAGTTTGCAGATGACACCAACCTGAGTGGTACAGTTGGTACAATAGAAGGAAGGGATCCCATCCAAAGGGACTTGGAACCATAGAATCATAGAATCATAGGATCACAAGGTTGGAAAAGACCTACAAGATCATCAAATTCAACTGTCCTCCCACCATTGCTACCACAAGAACTAAACCATATCTCGTGGCTCCTCATCCAGACGCCTCTTGATCACTGCCATGGATGGCGACTCCACCACCTCCTTGCGCAACCATTCTGGTGCCTGACCACTCTCTGAGAGAAAAAGTTTTTCCTTATGTCTAATCTAAATCTCCTCTGGTACAACTTGTAGTCATTTCCTCATTGCCTGGGAGAAGAGGCCAAAGACAAGCTTGAAAAGTGGGCCCACATGAGGTTCAACAATGCCAAGTGCAAGGTGTTGCACTTGGGTTGAGGCAGTCCCAGATATTTACACTGAGAACAGCCCTGCAGAGAAGAACAGGACAAAATCATTCATCCTGATGATGAGCCAACACTGTGCTTGCAGCCTGGAAGGCCAACTGTAATCAGAAGAGGGGTGGCCAGCAGAGAGAGGAAGGTGACTGTCCCCCTCTACTCTGCCCTTTTAAGGCCCCATCTGTAGTACTGTGTCCAGGCCTGAGGCCCCCCGCACAGGAAAGATGCAAAAAAGGATAGCAGGTCCAGAGAAGAGCCACAAAGGTGATCAGAGGGAGGAAGCACCCCTCCTATAAAGCAAAGGCTGAGGGAGCTGGGCTTGTTCAACTTGGAGAAGAGAAAGCAGAAGAAAAGGCTCTGGGGAGAACTCATTACAGCCTTCCAGTAGAGCTTCTAGGCAGAAGGGAAACTGACTTTTTATGAAGTTTGAAAATAGTAGGACAAGGAGAAATGGCTTTAAACTAAAAGATGGGAGATTTAGTTTAAATGGTAGGAATAAAGTCATCTAGAGAGTGAAGTACTGGAACACGTTAACCAGGGAAGCTATGGATGTCCCATCCCATTGGGTAGCAACCTTCTCCATGGCAGGGGGTTGGAGCTAGGATGATCTTTATGGTCCCCTCCAACCTAAGCCATTCTATGACTCTATGATTCTGTGATCATCACTTCAGCTGTCATTTTGTATTTTTAACCAAACCAGGTGCAGCAAGGGAAAAAGGGCTATGTGAAATTCCCTGTGTTTTTCCAAAATCAGCTCTCACATTTTAATGCCTGCTATTCAAGCAGCCTTTTTCTGTGTGTGGCTCTGCTCTTCATGAGAGCTGGGTCTGAGTGCCCTTGCCCTTCCTTGTTTTTTTTCCATCTCATCTGAAAGCTAAGAGTAGAGAATAAAAGCTCTATGTTTTTCAGAGACCAAATGCACATTTTTGCCTTTTAAAAATCGTTAGTGTACACAGTGTTACAGCCACAAGCATAGCGTATAAAGTTTGTTTTGTTTGTTTTTTTTTTTTTCTATTACAAGGAAAAAGCCTTTTGCAGCCCACAAATGCAGTGAAAAAGACCTCAGGAGTCTGATTCAGCTTTAAAATAACCTGTGGCTAACCAAAGCCTTGCTTGTGCCATAGCCTCCCCACAGATACATCTGAAGATGACTGCCTAGAGTCAGTCCTAGCACATCCCCAGTTTCAGTGCAGAAGAAGGGCTGGCGACAGGAGCCCCATGTCTCAGGCTGTGCTCCCCACCCATACCCCTGTCCCGTCCCACAGGGCCTCTCCAGCCACAGCGAGGGCTGCGCTCCTGCCAGGGTACCAAGGGCTGCGCTCCATGCCTTCTGCTGCACTGAGGGCAGCGTGTGACTCGGCAGTGTGTGACAACGGCAGCTGCCGTGGTGAAGGGGCTGAGCACTTATTCTCATTGTGCTGCCTCAGCCAGCCCTGCCACACTGCAATAAATAACCAAAAGCTGGAGAAAACACTTGAAGCTGGCTCAGCCATGATGGGAGCAGGAGGGCATCATCTCTGCCAGTACTTCTCCAGCCCTTTCACACCCCCATGCTCACCACAAGTGCCAGGGAAGACTGAAAATACCCAGGGGATGTGGCCTCACCTCTAACTGTGCAGAAATATGCACCACTAAGGTCTCCACAAAGCTGCACACACTGCCATAAGGCTCACTCCAGTGAGCTAACATCTCTTTCTTTGATTTCCAAGGTAGTGTTCTGCTTTTCAAAACAGTGAAGACGGAATTTCTGTATTGTACAATTATTCCTTGTAGATCCTCAAATTTAGCCTGTGTACAATGGTGAATTGTGAGCAGTTGAAGCAAAATGCAAGGGGAGCAGCAAGAAAATAAACAAAAGTGCTAAGGAGGAAGGGATTTCTTGGCAGATTAGTGAGGTAATTTCTTTTTATTGTCTGTTTTATGATTTTATAGAAGTTTGCAGCCAGGATTTACATGTCATGTTTAGGTGATCAAACATGCAGCAGCAATTAATAATAGCATTTGCTCCACTTTTATGATGACAGGATATACTGCTAATAAAAATCTCAAAGTTCAGCGTGCAACTCTCTGGTGTCTTGTTCAGTTGTTACTGTAATATTGAAAAGACCACAATTCCCTAAAGGTGATGATCCCTTGTGAAGTAAATGGGCATGGAGAAATACAAAGGTGAATGTAAGAGCTATTTATGCCATTGAGAGATACCATGTAAATCAGGCTTGTACTTTTTTTTTTTTTTTTTTCTAATTCTTAGCCTGTGCATGTGTGGGCAGTGGAAGAATCTGCTTATCAAAAACCTTTTTGAAATCCATTAGCTCAGCCCCCATATTTTAAAGTTAAGCATATGTAGAGACACAGTGGACTCTGTGAGTCATGATGTCAGCAAAAGCAGAAGCCAGCTCAGTGCATTTACTATTGGTATCGCTATACAATCAGCACTTCAGAAGCCTTAAGAAATAGCAGAAATATCCAATGCAGCCACTAAGGGAATATTAGAAAGCAGAATGTGGCTTTCTTTGCTGAATGGGAGTCCTCTTTACAAACATTTTCCCATGCTGCTGAATCTGGAAGTAGTTGGTGAACTTACGCTTGCAGAAATGTTTAACCCCTGCAACACAGCACGAACCTTGTTTTGTGAGCAAGAAATGCAGTTTCACTGCTTATCCGAGCAGGTTTTTTAGACTTACTATAGCAGACAATGGCAGCTGTTTTTCCTACAAAGAGAGACAGAGCTGGCAGGTGAGACCTTGAGGTGCACATCACTCCCTTCCCAGGGGAGCAGATGCCCCATCCAGCACATCTCATCTGTACTGAAGTGAGGAAAACCAATGGGATGATTCTCATTTTCTTGCCTTCCAGTATAAAATGAAGAGTAAGTGTTATGTAAAAACCGCCATAACGTTGCAAATAAATTATTGGATTTGGGTTCTGCAATGTTTTTCCACAAGATCAGCTGAAATTTTCATGGTCTTTGTGTGCATGAGAAAGTCAGGGTTGCAGGGTAATCTTAGATTTAGAAAATGTTACAAACTCTTACCCTTATATACTACATCACGCTGTTCATCCATTCATTCCACATTTTTTACCCGGTATCAGAATGTTTAACTGTACTTGGGAAGGCAATTTAGAAAACAAAATGTTATTGTTCTGAATGCCTGTACAAACAATTACAGCGATTTTGAATAATGATCTAGAGGGTTACTCTGCAGTTCGTGTTTCTACTTGTAATCAGAATGCTCTGTGAGTGTGCTGAGGTCAGAACTCAAACCTTGTTGTGGTTTGATGCAAGGTTTGAAACTTGGCCCAGAAACAGAACCTGCATAGTGTCTACAGGCAAAACAAATCTGGAAGGATGTGCGTATGATGACACCACTGCCAGCTATGTCTTCTTTTTCTCTTTGGTCTTCACCTGGAGGATAAAATAAGCATGCTCTTCCTGTATTCCTGTTCTATTGGAAAGGATTTCTTTCGAGAATTTGATTTTACCTATGTAAAGGACAGTGGAGATGAAGGACAGAACATCATCCTCTTGCCTCTCCCTTCTCTTTATCTGCCATGCAGCTTTTTCCCCAGACATCACATGTGGAGGATGAAACTATGGACAGCTGATTCTGTTAATCTCTTCTTGTACCAGGATAAGGACATTAGCTGCATACTATTTTTTCTAAAGTCTGGCCAGCTCTGCATCTGACGCCATCCTTCAGTGATGTCTAATTAGGCTGTCTACAAGCCGTGGCTGGCTGACAGCCAATGTCTCCGTGGTAGCAGGCAAACCCTAGGCTGTTCAGCCCTTTCACAATATGTACAAAATGTTCTGCTGTTCTCAGGTCTACTAATGTTGTATCCTGTTTGGGGCAGGCAGAACTGCCCATTACTGCATGTGTTCTATGAAACCATTCTGGTCCATTTCATGTTCGCAGTCCAGCTCAAGCTTACTCCATCAATCCAAAGTGCAAACCAATAAATGAAAACATTGTTTTGATAAATCCAAGACAAAATGATAAAAAAGTATAAAACTTTTCTAATTTTTCTTTAAACCAATCTCAAGAACAGTGATGCTCAAGGTAAAGGTGACAATTATTCACTACAGAATGCAGTCCAGGTACCAAGGGAGCACTCAGGGTCATCTATAGGCAGCTGATTTAAGACAAAGAGAAGAAATGATTGTGTCACTAGGCACAAAATCAATGGGTGTGACTCATAGTCAGTGGATATGACAGAAAATCAAAATATAAATGGTTTCAGGAACAAACTGAGAAGCTAAATCAAACTTTCCTGCTGCAATGTTGTCTTTAAAATTCTTTGAGTTCCTGGCCAGAAGCGGAGGGGCTCCGTTCACATTGTGTCAGTGGGGGGCGATGTCTGGGGTGTGGTGTGGTGTGGTGTGGGGAGAGATGGGAAATCTTGGGCAGGAGTGGGAGAGTGTGAGGATGCAGAGTGACTCTGAGTGGGGAGAAAGAAGGCCTGAAGGGGGAGAGAGCAGGCCGGAGGAGCCCAGGTCTGCCACCGGCACTTTGCAGAGCAGAGTGCTCTGAGAAGAAGCATTCAGAGCACTCAGGATGAGAGTTAATGGCCTTAAGTTGTGCTAGCAGAGGTTCAGATTGGATATCAGGAAATACTTCTTCTCAGAAAGAGTGGTCAAGCATGGAACAGGCTGCCCAGGGAAGTGGTGGAGTCACCGTCCCCGGAGGTGTCCAAGAAACAGCACCAGAGGACACAGTAGGCAGGAATGGGTTGATGGTTGGTCTAGATGTCTTAGAGGTCTTTTCCAGTCTAAAGATTCTGTCATGATTCTATGATTTTTGTCAGTAGAGGGCACTATATAACCCATAGCATGCAGTAACTTCCCACTGCTGGCACATAAATTGGATTTATAGGATACCCAGAAATGACTATCCATGTTCCAGTGATGGGAACTGAATACATTGCATGAAATATATTTTGAATCTAACTGGGATAAATTGCATTAACAGCTTGTTTTGGCTTTTCCTCACTCGCTCTGTTGTTACATCACCACAAGTAGAGCTCAGCAGCAGCAGCAGCAGTGTGGGGCGGGCTTTGGTGCATGCCAGGAGCTTCCATGTTCCAGGCACTACCAGGGCCAACTGTAAGTGATGCTGTGACTGGGTAGATGTTATGTGATAGAATGGCTGGGCTAAACAGTCCCAGGTCTCTTGGCCTTTCCTTATAAGGAAAATACTCCATTTTTGTAGCCCTCTGCTGAACTCTTTCCAGTAGTTCCTTGTTTTTCTAGAACTGCAGAGGAGGAAATGCTGGAAAAAGCATTTCTATCAGAAGACATTTTTCCACCAGCAAATGCTTCATACTGAAGTCTACAAGCAGCTCTATGCAACATATCACAAGCAGGGCAATCACTTGTCTCCTTCTTCAAAGAAAAGCGTGGCTGATGTTGGTTGTGTGGCAGCATCACTTCCCACTTTCACTGTTTGTACTTGCAGCAGCCGGAGATGTGCACTGTGTGGTGATGGAGAGCTGAGCAATTTTGTCTATGCCTTTCCCTGGCATCCTCTCCCTCCGCAAATCCCCTCCACCAGTCCATTACCCTGGAAGGCCAGGCTGCTCCACACCCCACAGTTTGCATACCGCCTTTACAGCCCCTGTGCCTGAAATCACCCATTAGCCTAATGAGGAGACGTAACAATGAGGCAGTGTCATTTCTTTTCTTATTCCTGAATTTTGCAAAGTTTCAGTTTTTACTGGACCCATCATCTTTTTCCCTCAGCTGTGCCTGGATACATGCATCTCCCATTGCTGTTTACTATCGTGGGTAGAAACAAAGACTGCCCCTGCCAGCTTTAACAGCAGATGCTCTTTAGTTTAGCAGGGATTAATAATGCTTCTAAAAGCATATTTAGAATAAATTCCATTGTAACCCATTCTTCCTGTTGGACTTCATCTTTCTTCTTTGAAGTCTAAATGCAGAATATTAGTATCAAAAAAATCCCTCCTTGAAGAACACAATCTCACCAGATAAGGGGGACTGCAACAGCTGACTTTCCCTGGTGGAAAACTCATGCTTTTACTGGATTAGGTTTTGGTTTTTACACTTCCCTATTACAGAGGTAGATGTCCATATACAGCAAGGGACAGCAATGCTGCTGTCACTCCAGTGACAGAAGGTGTCCACCATGCTCCCTAAGGCAGAGGTGAAAGGATACAATCAGCTCCTGCAGGCACTGCACCCAGGGGTGAAGTGGGAGAGGACATGGCCTTCCCCAGGCCCCACGGCTACAGCACTGCATCCACAGCTCCTGCCTGTTGGTGGGCACCACTCACTTGTGATTTATTATCTGCTGCCACCAGCCACTGTTTGACTTCATTTACAGCAGTCATTAATCCATAGAACACTTCAAAGGAGATTTTTACCTCGTCACATTTCCACAGTATTAGTAGCTCAAGTCAGAATTTTTCCTCTTAGAAATACACAGCATTAATTCTTCTGACAGAGACTAATTCGGGAGTGAGTTATCTCAGCTGTGACTCTGCAAAGAACTTCCCTGCATTCACAGGCTGCAATTAAGCAGTCTTTCAAGGCAAAAATAATATAGAATGAGACTTCATGGCACTGTGCTTGTGATGTGTGCCGATGAGGAAAGAGTGGGGCAGAAAGGCAGAAGGGCTTTACCACCGCTTCTCCCGCTCCTTACTGTCTGCCCCTCTGTCCACCACCATAAAGTAACATCTCGTTTCCTTTCATTTGGATCGCCAAGCCAATTCCAGGCACCTAAATTACATCATCTATCTGCATGAAAGACACAAGAAATCACGATGAGCACCAGCGCCAAGCAAACTGGCACCTGACTCTGCTGAGCAGCGTCCTGAAGGGCAGCTTGGTCAGAACACACGGCACCCAACCATGCATCCCCCTTCCTTCCTCGCCCCGCCTCCTGCCGGCTCTCCTCCAGCTCCCCTCTGCTGCCGGCGCAGAGCTGCCTCGCCCTCTGCCGGGCAGCGTCCTCTGCTGCGCATCTCGCTCAGTTCGCCTCCACCGGCCCTTTTCTTCTTGCGCTTTGAAGGGGAGGGACTTCTCGCTGTTTACTCTGCACAAAAACAAACAAACAAAAAAAAACATCCGGAAGGGGGGGGGGAACACCCAAAATGTCAGAGCAAACCTGAAATACTGAAATTAAATTTTCATCCGTTTGCTAGTTTTTACTCAAGCGCAAAACTCAGATTTATTCAGCAGCTCTGTGCCTGGCTCATGTGGGAAAACAATCTGAAACCTCACATGACACTGAAGAAGGACTTAGTGCTGTGCTTACAAAACTACAGACTTTGTACCAGAGCTCATGGGAAGGTTTATATTTTTTTTGCTGTTAACCTACATTTAACGTATGAAATACTCATGATATGTACCTTAATGAAACAGAAAAAGTTGGTACTGTCTAAACTTTCTACGCTGCCTTAGATTATGATTCAAACAGGAAATTTTCCTGAGAGGAAGTACTCCCATTTCTCTCCTTGTTGGTCCCATATAATCAAGAACTGCTAGCATCGCTAGAGGAAAATATGTAAGAGAAGCCAATCTGCCTAAGCTGAAAAATAATAAATAAATAAATAAATAAATAAATAATATATTTTTTAAAAAGTTGTTTCTTGTTCTCCACCCTTTCAAAGAAAAGCCATGAAAATATAATATTGCTTTCATAATCTTAGTGTATTTAATGGTAAAAAGTTATAGGCAATGACATAGGAATGTGGTGAGGGGAGTGCCAAAGGTCTACCCGACAGGACTGGAAAATGAGGGACAAGAGGGTTGTACACAGTCAGCAGGCTTATTGGAAAGACCAAGGCCCGTACATCTCTGTAATTGCACCACTAGTGTTTGGAAAGCACCAAGGTTCCAAACTAGTGTTTGGAAAGTTTGGAAAGAAAAGCAGCCAACAGGAAGAAAAAAAAAAAAAAAAAAAAAAAAAAAAA
>NW_024884833.1:8009937-8069001 GCF_019232065.1 Centrocercus urophasianus | reverse complement strand
AAAAAAAAAAAAAAACAAAGAAAGAAAGAAAAAAAAAAGAAAAAGTCTATTCAAACTAAAGGCCTGTTAAGGTAAATTTAATAAACTCCAACTGTGTGATTTCTCATATGCAACTTCATCACCAGCATGATAGTTGCATGACTCTGAATGTGAAAGCAAAGCACTATCTCCTCTATGAACTAATCTGAAGTAAGAGCAGGCACAGCCATGTCTTTTTAGGAGAACAAATTATCTTTTTAAACATTTTTTGGCATTAGTTAATTTCAGATTTACTGGGATATCTAGTCTAATTAGCATATGAGGTGAAGAGTCTGTGAGTCTTGCACAACTGTGCCGTGCTAAGGACCAGTAAACAACATTGGCTTCTTTTCTCTTCATGGGATGATGATATATTCTGGGCTCAGATATTTAGTCTGTGATGATTGGAAATATATTCCATTACTATTCCTTTTCTTTCCATTTATGTTATGATTTTACTCCAGTCTTTCATAATGTTCTGCCAGTATTTTCTCACTTGTTAAGATCGTGAAGAACATTCTGGTTAGAATAATGTGAGGGAAGAACAAACATATCTTTAAGATAGAAAATAACATAAATTGATATGTATCAATAAATTAACAGCAGAATTGATTCAAGGGATGAGCTTTATACCTCAGCATTTACTCTATCTTAAAATTTTGTAACAAGTTTATTTTACAGTCTGCTTCAAGTCAATATTAGCCATGCTGAAACTAGCAAGAAATATTGTGCTATTTCAGCAGCTCTGTACTGCAGAGCAGATATTGCTGGGGAGCTGACTTCTGCACTATGCATTTTAGCATTTTATTATCGAGCTTTGGTCCAGCCCCGTGGATTCAATGTCCATTGACTATAATAGTTGCAATTCTTACATAGCATCATAGAATGACTTGGGTTGGAAGGGACTTTGAAAATCACCCAGTTCCACACTCTGCTATGGGCAGGGTTGCTAACCACTAGATTGGACTGCCCAAGGCCTTATCCAGCCCCAGGTATGGGTCATCCACAGCCTTTCTGGGCGACCTCCTCCAGTACTTATCAGCCCTTAGAGTGAAAATTTTCTTTGTAATATCTAATCTCAACCTATCCTCTTTTAGTGTCAAATCATTACCTCTTGTCCTATCACTAACTGTTTATGTAAAAAGATGGTCTCCATCTTGCTTATAAGTTCCCTTCAAATACTGAAAGTCTACAATGAGGTCTCTCTGGAGCCTTCTGTTCTTCAGGCTGCACAAGCTCAGGTCCCTCAGCCTTTGATTGTAGGAGGGGCACTCCAGCCCTCTTTGTGGAGGGTTCCTCTGAACCCGCAACATAACCACATCCTACCTGTGTTGAGGGCCCCAGGCCTGAATACAGTACTCCAGGTGGGGCCTTAAAAGGACAGAGCAGAAGGGGACGATCACCTGCCTCTCTCTGCCAGCCTCTCTTTTGATTACAGTTGCTCTTCCAGGCTGCAAGTACACACTGCTGGCTCATGTCCAACTTTAAATGACCCCCAACTCATTCTCTGTGGGGCTGCTCTCAGTGTGTTCTTTTCTGAGTCCGTACACGTCTGGGATTGCCCCAAACCAAGTGCAGCACTTTGCACTTAGTCTTGTTGAACCTCATCATGTTTATGTGGCCTCACTTCTCAAGCCTGTTCAGGTCACTTTGGATGGCATCCTTTCTTCCTGTTTTACCAACTGTTCCAAGAAGCTTGGTGTCATCTTCAAACTTGCTGAGTGTTCTTACTCTCACTGTTCGTGTCATTGATACAGACATTGAAAAGCACTAGTCCCAAGACAGATCCCTGAGGGACACTGTAAATTTCTGTAAAGTGAAAAATGTCCAAAACTATTTCAATGTCTTGACTACTGGGCCTTGCTTAGTGAAGAATGAACAGAAATTTTGTCCTTAGTTTGCGATGAGAACAGAGATCCACAAGTGCTTGCTGAAAAGGACGTGGAGTACGTTTGAGAATGAGCTGCCCTAACTTCCTGTGCAAATCTGAGGAACTTTCCCTGTCACAAGAGATGCCTATGTGACCAACATGATAAGGAAGAGGCTCTCTACAGCTCCCAATTAAAAGTGATGAGCTTCTCCCCTTACTCTTCGGAAACTGAGTTTGAAAGGAGAGTATTTCTTAGCAGGGGATATTGTATCCTGATGAGAGAAGACAAAGCTAAAGAGTATTTGGAACTGGAAGGTTTCCTAACCACGAACAGTAATAGGCAGCCCTGATTTCTGATTCAGAGAACAACATATTGAGCAAGTGGCCTTGACCTGGTGGAAAGAGGAGGTCCATTCACAATTAAAACACCTACTGCTGGTCATATTTTAGAGAGTAAGAATAAAATCCCATGCCTCCAATTCATGTGTGATCATCTGGGGTTTCCTCAGTAGCCCTGTCCCATGCAACACATAGTAGATAATGCATCTTTGTACAAGGGAATTACTCAATACTTTAAAATCTTTCCTGGTGCAATTACAAGATCATATGAGGACAGCATAGCCATGGAGATGGGAAGGATTCCCTGATATTACATGGGGGGAGGTAGAACAGGAATTTTTTAACCATAGGAGAAAATGGGATTCACTAGCCAGGGAGAGACAAAGCCTGAAGCAGACCTTAGGAGAATGGAGAAGAGCAGTGACATGAGAACTAGGCCCCCGTGTGATTCCTCATCACTGACTGATGAAACCAATCCCTCCTCCCTATAATAAGAGGTACATATTATGGATGGATGGATATCAAAAGGAATTCCCAGTGAGATTATGAACAGTTTACTCACCTCCAAACTAGAGAAGCTGGTAGAAGTCAGAAGCAAAGAGGAAGAAACTAAGTTTCCCCCAAATCCTAAAGGTTGTCCTCCACTATCTTATAAGCACAGAAATGTGCTTCTCAGGAGGCAGACCTTATTATTCTGGGTACACTTGAGTCAGGAAACCCGTCTCACTGTTTCCAGTAAGTAAGTAGGGGACAGCCAGTGGATATTCTTGACAAGACTCATAGAAAAATAGTAGATATGTGTTAATTATCTTTTCCCTGAGATCTTTTAGAATTCTTGGTACCTTTTTAGTAGACACCAGAGCATAGATAGCATACACAAAACTGTATAGCTGCTGACAAGAAACTGGGTAACAGACATGTTTGACAGACAGAAATGCATCACTGTTCACTGACTATTGCCCACTGTGCATTCCCTCAAGAGCTTGCATGTGTCACTCGTAAGTGTGGAGTAGAGTATACGAGTACACTGATGATGTGTTGATTGGAGTTTCTAACGTTGCAGTGGTGTAACAGACCCAAGGAGACATAATTATACATTAAGAAAAGCTGGGGCTCCACATTCCAGCAGAGAAAGTACAGCTGTTTTTGGAAGTAAAAATGCCAGGTATCTGGTGAAGGGGGAAAACAGAGTGTATTCCCTCCAAAACCCTAACCACACATGAACAGATGACAATCCCTGAAAAAAAGAAAAAGTTACAGTTAAGCTCTAGGCTTATTGCTATTTCAGAAGAAACACATCCCAAATCTTTCCATCATAGTCTGATTTAACACACAAAAGAACTAGCTGGGAATGGGCCCTGATTCATGAGAAAGCCTAGAAGCTGCTCACTTTTGAAGCCAAAGTGTAGCGGGCTTTGGGAACAACACACTCGACTTGTTCACTTCACACTGAATGTGATTTTGCAATCCATGGATCATCAATACATATGTGGCTACATGGACCTAAAGGTCCAGCCCATCCTACTGATGTGGAGAAACGCTGTTCAGTCTGGCAGAATGGCCTCTTTGTGGTTAACCTAGCAATACAGGAAGCTGAAAATGTACAGCAACAGCCAACCAAATTAATGCAGTTCTTTAAGGTCTTAAAGCCAGTGCGAGCCATAGCCCCCAATTGGGAGTAGTACAGTCTGAGGCTATGAAGAAATGGTGTGCACAATTAGACTATTACTGCCACACTCACCAGATAGAGGCGGGAACACCCAAGATATTAAAAATACAGGAACCTTCAGTGATCAAGCAGAACAGCTACTTCCCCCACTCTTTTATGAAACCTATCCCTTCTCATGAGGCCCGCCTAGAATTTGGTTATTTACTGATGCATCCTCCAAAAGGGAAGAAAAAGTATGGAAATACCAAGCAGTGACCCCGCATGTTGATACAGGGGATGACATATTAACAGAAGAAGAAGGATGTGCCTAAGTAAGAGAATTAATATCTGTATGGACTGTAGTCATTAGGGAAGCTGAAACTGAAGAACTGGTGTTTATTTACATTGACTTGTATACTGTGTTTAAAGAATGTTCTCAGTGGAGACTTTTCTGGGAAGTTAATGGGGAACCTTATGAGAGAAGGAAAATAAATAAACTTTCCATTTTGTGAAAGAAAATACCCTTTTGATAGGATGAATTGCTGCATACCAGCCAGGAGACCACCCAGCACATTTTCTGAATAATCAGGTAGACTCTCTAACCCACTTAACAATGGTATCAGTGGAGAGCAAATAAGAAAAGTTGGAGCATGTACTGGAATAATTGCACATAAAATGAGGCAACTCAGGAATTATGGATTTATTCAAAGATACAGACAGTAGAGGATGGTCTGTAACCAGAAAGTTATGTGATGCCATTATTTCAGCATGTGCTGTATGTCACATCTGACTGGGAGAATACAACCCTCTTAAGGACTGACCACTGCCTTTGATAGATAACAAAGGGCTGTGGGAAACTTGCAAGTAGATTGTATCACTCCATTTCAGTTTTCTGAAGGGAAGCAATCCTTATTATTAGGAGTCAAGATAGTGTCAGGGTTGACCCAGGCCACAGCAGCCTCATGGACCACAGGAGGTGACAGCAGGAGAAGTCTGGATATGTGGTTTAGCTGTTTACCCATATCCAAAACATCACAATCAGATAATGGTTTTTACTAATAAGGTTGTTCAAGAGTGGGCCTGAGGCAAATGGATTCAGTTAGTATTCCACACCCTGTATTACCCCCCAAGTCAATGGTATTGCGGAATGTACTAATGGGCTCTTGAAATGAGCTCTGAAACCCCGTGAACCAGGATGAGCACAGTGGGTATCAGACAGACAGAAGAGTGACTAGCCACTGGGGAATCAGTGGTTGTCCACAACTCATTGTTTTACTTAAATCCTCCTGTTGATACTCCGGGGAAAATAGAGAGAATAAAGACTTAACAAATCAATTCCAGTACCCTGGACAGCCAGTTCTGGTAGAATTACCTATTACTGGAATGGTCCCTCTAACCCTTAAAAGTCCTGTTAGTTCTTAGTTCTTATGTGTGGGTAGAAAATGACGGCCATGGGAAAAAAAATAAAATAAAATTAATTCATATTCATTGGAATGTATCTCTTTTTAATTACTGTTGCTATTACCATCATGTTTATTGTTGTGTTTCCTCAGGTGCTGAACTGTGTGGATTTGTGTTTCTGATTATGAGGATTTTAATTGTAAAAGGTATATTGTATTTTATTCTTTTTTCCCTTTCTCCTTTTGTTCACTACATCTGGATCACCAGTGTAGAAGACATAGATACCCATAAGAATAAACAATGTACCAAATGTCTGAGCCACAATGTGGTATAAAGTCCTGTGAAAAATGTCCAAAATGGTTTCCATGTGTCAACCACTGAGGCATTGCATAGTGATGAAGAATGAGTGGAAATAATGTGCTTAGTTTGCAGTCAGAACAAGGAAAATGTATTTCCTCAAAAGGATGTATGATGCATCGGAGGATGGAAAGTTCTGATGCTCTCTATGCAAGTCCCACTCTTGCAAGATGATGCCAATGTGACCAACATGATAAGGAACAGATTCTGACCTCCTGACTCAACTGAAGGGAAGGGTTGAAACTACCCTTTCCCCTTCCATACATACACAAATACTGAATCTCACTTACTCCCATCTTGCATGCAAGTACTGAAACATCCCATTTTTTACAATAAATAAGAGCACTACAAATCAATGGTCAGGTGTGCACCTGTTGCTTTAACATCACCAAACCAGAGACTATGCTGGAACCAAAGGTAATGATCTGGATTTTTGTTCCATGTCTATTCAGTCCCTCTTTTCTCTCTCCCTAGAGCTCACTCTCTCTTTTGCTCTGTCTCCTTTCCAGTTATTTTAGAATGTAATGCAAGGCATATTACCATCGTTTGTCACCAAGAATGTATAGATAGACAAATACACATATATATGTATATTTATTTATGTGTATTTATATATATATGTATATTTTTATATATGTATATTTCTATATATGTATATTTATACATGTGTAAATATACTGTAGGTGTGCTAAGTATCATACTGGGATATAAATAAACCCTTACCCAATTGTTCAGTGTTATTTCACCTTAATTGAGCCCAAAGGAATTTGGAAACCTCAGTGACTTTGATCCAATGGGTCATGACAGATATCACATGTCACTGGCCTCCACCTGGACTTATGAGTTGTTGGCCATAACCCTCTGGCTGTGCCTATCCAACCAACTCCTTATCCATATAATAGACATCGTTCAAATTCCTTTCTCTCCAATTCAGAGATAAGGATGTTATATGTGACTATGTCAGAAGGCTTGCAGAATTCCAGATTGGTCACAAGAAGGCTGACACTTTCCCTTGTCCACTGATGCTGCACCTGCATCACAGAAGAACACCACCAAATTAGTCAGGCATGATCTGCCCTTGGTGAAGCCATGATGGTTGTTTCAGATCACCTCCTCATCTTGTATGTGCCTTAACATGTCTTCCATGATTGCCCCAACAGTCCATAGTTTCCTAGATCTTCCTGTCTACTCTTTTAAAAAATGGGGGTAATGTTTCTCTTTTTCCAGATACATCTTCTCTTTATTTTAAAAGCGATGCAAAGCAAACACAGAAATATAGATGGCACAAAGACTCCAAATGCTCACTCCTTCTCTGAACTAAAATGCTAATGTAGATGCACCCACTGACTTTCGAAGACAGTTCCACATGTAAACAAGTGGATCTGCTTAGAGAGTTCTGTATTAATCTTTTTTGTGAACTACAGGAAAAGTCATGAATAATGTCACAGTACATCACAACCCTGCTCATGCAGATACCTGTGTGTTTTCTTAATAAGTGATCAATTTGAGGACATAAGCAACTCGTTACATTTTTACATAGCCATTTATCTAAAGGTGTTGTACAGCATAAAGTTGAAGTGTATTTAGCCAAAACTTGAACGCACAAATGTTCACATATGCTGACCAGAAGAACACTATCACTAAGTGGAACGTGTACTAAACAAGCAACAGGAAGTCTAATAGCCAAAACTTCGCAAAGTTCTGTCCTTATAATCCTCCTTTGTCCCGAGTTACTTTCATCTCTTCTCCTCAAAAATAGAAGCTTAGGGAACAGTTTATCCAGCACCATAAATATAGTAAGTGTTAATACTGCCCACAGCTAGCTGCAATTGATGTTCTTTAAGAAGTAACAGAGGAGCCTACAGTGGTGGGAGGTTGTGATTTAACTTTGGCCTGAGATTAGAGCATTGTAGCAGTACTTCCAAGTTCTTGGAAGCTAGATAGCTATTTCACAATTGTATCTTGAAAACAAAATAGGGAAGGAAGAGGCATTGCTCAATTCTAATCTGCATTTCATGGCAATTCTGGACATATTTTTAGGATAATTCCTAATGAACAGTTTTAATCAGAACCAAAGCAAGAATATAGTCACAAGTTGATTAGTTTGGAAGGATGACAGCCAATTATGGGATATTAGCATAGGGAAAGCAACCTTCTTTTTGCACATTAACTATTCTCTTAGCTCATGAATTATAAACCTATTGAACTTGATTATAAATGATTCAGTACCAGATCCCAAACAGGATAGCCGTGGGAGAAGGCATGAAAATTACACTAGTAATATGTTCATGATTATTCAATGACCATTCCTTTAAACTTGCAAATTCTGTGTTCACAAATACACACTGTGTCTGACATCACAGTCACTAAAGTGAAACAGGTAATTGCGGCCTAAGATTTATGAATATACCCAAAACCTCACATTTTCAAGCAGGTTTACATGTGCTGTGCTCACATCTGAAGTTTACACTGCTTTGAATAGATGGGTCAGCTAAAATCATAACAGGGTATTCTAAGAAAAAACTGCTATTGTCCAAACTGAAATGTTAAGAACCAGAATTCCTATGCTGAAAGCCTAAATGGACTCTTCTATTAAGAACACGAATCTACAAAGCAGTTTCATTTTGCCTTTCCCCTGTAATTTGAATGACTTGTGCTGATAAGTTGGTTGAAGAAAATAGAGAACAACTTTATTTCTTTTGCACATGATATTGCATTTTGTTGATAATAACTTGCACATAATTTTCAAAAGTGTAGCATACAATTCCTCAGTGTGTAATTAGTAGTTTTCCTATGGGAATTTTTGTTTTAAGGAAATATGCCCCTGGTATGTTTCAGACACACTATTCTATTGTAGATATTTTTATGCCTTGAAAAGTAGGGAAGTGAGGAAAAATACATGAAAGTGGATGTGACCTTGTGCTTGCTGCTAAGCGCAAGAAGAAAGTATTCCAGTATAGTCTGCTCGTACACAAAATAATAAAAATGTTGCAGAAGCACTTGCTGTGATGTATCAAGCCAGAAAGTGTGGTAATGAAACTACAATAAATGCTCGAAGAGTTCTGAGTCTGAAAAAAGTCCCTTAAAATTATCATATTATATTAAAAATTGTCATATATACAAAACGTGTTTACAAACCTCTACAATGGGTGTGTCTGAGTTCCCCAGGAAGCAGGTACATTCTGTGCTTCTCTTACACTTTGCCATGTATTACTGTCTTCATTGTAAATTTTTACCTTGTCACCTTCCCTTTCTGTCCTCCGAAGTCAAACTCAGAAACAGATGAAGGCTGGTGTAAACACAAGGCCACTTTATTTTGTTTCAACAGTACATAAATTCCCACTTAGCACAATCAAAAACAAGCAGAACAAAGGCAATAACGTACACCATTTTTCCAAACACACTGCTCTTTCTTGAAATTATGCGTAAGCACAACAGGTAGGAGGAATTCAACAGCATAACTCCAAATAGGCATTTTTCAGAAAAGAATCAACCAGGACCTACAAACAGGTGACAAGCTGACAAAACCAACGACCAGAATCAGAAAACCTTACTCTGCTGACATGCCCATCTCTCCTCTGAGGAAAGAAGGCTCATACTGAAGCAATGGTTGACAGTCCCCGTGCTGCTATCTTCAACAGCTAAGCAGAACATGTAACCACTTTTTAAAACCTCTATCAGCAAAAGCTTTTAATGGACACACAGCCCAGCTCCAAAGCCAGAGATCCGCCAGACACAGAAATGGGAAGTTCAGTTAACAGAAACATTGGTCCCTTCTATGGAAGGCTCAGTTTTGTATTTGAAGGTGCCTAGGGGCTTGTGGCTAAGCAAGGCTTTCAGTGGCTCAAGTGCAGACCAAGGTAAAATATATTTCTGTTTATGTCAGCTGCTCACAGTTTACATTCTGGTCTTGGCTGTGCTTGTTACCAGCTGACTCAGGTCATTAAGCCAAACACTGAGCCCACAAATTGCGTAAGAGCAATAAATAATACTCTTCTTATGGGACAGATCTTTTAAGTTAAGTATTAGGTGGGTGGCTATGAGATTGTTTTTCAAGCCCAACTGCACTCATTCATCCTAGCTATTTTCCAATTAAAATGAAGTCTGTGAGAAATCACAGACCAAATAGAAAGTCTAAGTCTTGAGCAAGGAGAAAGGATGAGCCTAGGCATAACTTGTTGCATTCACTTCTGCACAGATCACTGTCACTGCAGAAATCACAGAGACTGAAACACATCACTCCAGCTTAGGACACTTTCCAAGAAAAAAAAAGTTTCTTATTGAAATTTCCTGGAAAATATCTTCAAAAAAAACTTCTCAGACTTTCGAAGAAAAGTAACTGTTTTATTAACCTTACACAACAGATTGTTGCTGATACCCTTTTGGTCCCCCAAGAATTGTTTTTGTTGCTGTTTTTTATTTTGTAAAGAGAGCCCAGCAGATGTCATTTGCTGGCTTCTCTGTTGAAATAAGCAGTTGTTTTACACATATTAACAGGGCTCAAAACTAAACTGTAGGACAAAGTTCCTAGTACATGTGAGATCACTGTTAGGTAGTGAACTAACACCTCAAGCTGATAGTGCAGTTTAAAATGCATTGCGCTCTCTGCGTGATCTGAACTTCAAAACAATCTGATAATTGAATCAGCTTACTTGCAGGGACTCCAGTCATAACAGAGGCTTGTATTCCTGTGATGTTGAACTCTTGTCATCACTGCACCATGAGGCATGTGACGGGATGCTGCAGGAGGCAGTACTGGTGCTCCCCCTATGGTCAGACTGCTTTAGTATCTGACCTGCCGAATGCCAGATGTCTTCATGTTTCATAGGAAACATGAAGATAAACATAATATTGTATTAGGTTTCTTCTGGAGTTGTTGCAAGTAGCTTTAGTTTAAAGTCTTGAAGTAGAGAGGAACAACGTAACAATTAGCCATGGTAATTTGGGCTCTTAATATTTTAGCATATAAATAACTGGCTCCCTTCGGAAATCTGATCTGTTCCTGGGCCTTGATGACTTTCTGAAGAAATGAACTCTGTGATTTAACAGAACTGTGCCTGAAAAATTTTCTTCTTTCCTTAGCACTTCCCACCTAAGACTGCGTTAACATGTCATTGTGTCTCATTGTGTCTTCTCTGATCTAGCTTCTTTCTATTTTGCATTATTTTGCATTCTGTTGCCTTTTCAAGTTACATTTTTTCCTGGTCATTTCTCAAATTTCTCGTGTGCCTTGAGTTTTCCTGAATTCCTTCCACTTGTGCACCATCTCCTTAGAGATAAATTGCTCAATGCTAAACACAGGACTGCACATAATGCAAGACTACTTATTTATATCAATCCAGTGTTATTTTAAAAGCTGCCCAACCTATTATCTGTTACAGATTGTTTATGGAAATGCTGGAAAAAAATTTAAAGATTTCTCTGAGAACTACTGCTAATATGATTTCATATTAAAACTGAGATATTCTCTGAAAGGATTTAGATATTTTGTTTTTCAAAGCATGCATACTCTTCTTAAATGTATAATCAGGAAGAGTAATGTCTTTGCTCAGTAGACTTGCAGATAGATAGCAAGACTGATTAATTTTTGCTAATCTGCATTGCATAATCATAATTTGAATAAAAAATTATTTCTCTGTAAATTTTTTTTAAGCATAATATTATTATTCATGTCTGATTTTATAAAACCATTATAGTTGTTTCATTCATGAGTGTATAATCAAAACAGGATCATTTTAACATTTCCTTTTGAAATAAACTGCAATTACAATAATGGAAATGCTCAGTACAAAGAACAAATACACTTTTTTCTCCATAAAGCTTTCTGACTGCATAAAAGCACAGAAGAAATATAAACACTAGGTCTAGCCAACATTTTAAAGTGCAGAACTCCACTTGCCACACATGAATAATTCAAATAACACTGCATAATGCACAAGCAATAGTTACTCGCATTTCATTAATAATCGAAACCTGAAGTGACACAATGAGATCAACATATAAGAGTAGTTCAAATACACTCCATTTATAATTAGTTAGTGCTCATCTGAACATTGAACACGTTAAGCATATTGCCCTAGCAAGCAAGCTTTTCACAAATTACCCTTATTTTTTTCTGTCTGAATGGTGTGCTGACACGGAACACAAAGACACATCAAAAATAAAGATCCCATCCACAATCTGTCGAGAGAACTAATGGGGACTGGCATCTGGTACAGCTGTGTGTACATTTTTCCAGAGGCTCTATCTTATGTCAGTAGCACAACGTCAATTTATGCTGACTGAAAATTATCCCGATGTTTTCTTCTACTTAGTCTTGTCCCCATACTGTGTGGTTGCCTTATTTTTATTTTTTATTTTTATTTATTTAATTTGTTTATTATTTTTTTGAAAGAAGGAGGAGAAAAGAAGTTGCTTTGATTTGTCTTCTATGCCAGTGAGTATGGAGGGGGAGTAGTGTAAGTCATATCTTCCATCAGGGTTTGTTTTTTTTAAGACAGTAGTGATGTTTACACACCACTAATTGAACATTGCTTCTGCTTGCAGTGTGGTTTTGGTATACAACAAGGAAGTTTCTCTTCCTTGGTGGAAACTATGCTGGAGGTGCAGTCACACACACCAAATACAGTCTCTAGCAGAGACTGTAAGAGCCTGAACCAGTGACCTGGCCTGCTTCAGACCACGTATGCAGTGGAGTACAAGGAATCAGACTTTATGCACGCATTGGTTCAGAGCTACAAGTCTCAGCAGTAACTGCTGTCACCTACTGATATTCTCCTACTGCACCAAGCATCTCTACAATCTGCACATAGTCAAAGAATCCTGGAGGCTAATAAATACTTTGCAGCAGGATCCTTCCCCAAAATTGCTTCAGAGAGGTCTGACTACTGCATCCTCTGTATCTCCAAAACCAGACTTCGTCCGTAACCTACCTCCCATGGAAAGTTCTGGGTCTATCTCAAAGGAACTTTTTTCTGGCATTACAGAATTTTTACATTCAATTCTATTTAGATGCTACTTTTGAAACTACTTTCCAGTTTGTTTGTTACATGGCTGTATCAATTCTTCCACTGGTCCCTCTAACCAAATTCAGGTTTGTCACCAGCAATGTATGGTGCTGCAGAAAGCCCATGGCACTGCTATTTGTGGGCAGAGCTCCTCCCCAAGCTGCAATTCTGGAACATCAATTCTCTAAGTCTGCGTAGTGTCTGACTACCAGACATCAGATAAGCTACAATCAAGAAGCTGAATTCCTGACTTGTGCTGGAATTTAGCAAGAGCCAAACTCTCACATGCCAATATTCAAATCCAAAAGTTATTCCCAGCAGATATTCTAGACAGTCCCTTTGTAATTGGGCCACCAGCAGTTTGGTGAGACAAAGCTTTTTTTCTGTACTCCTAGTTTGCAAATAATCATCCCCTCCCTCTCTCCAAATTTTGAAACAAACACTGAATCACATTCTTAACACTACCACAAAATAGCAATAACGTCAGGCACATCTTAGACTATCACTAAAATAAAAGTGTTGATATAATTCATAACTCTGGAAGCAAACTACTATAGCATGAAAATACATAGTACACAAGCCTGCATCATCTTTCTCTGTCCCAGAATACATTCCTCAGGAAAGCCAAAGCTGCAAACAGTGCAACTCCTTAAGAATAGTTTCAGACAGTAACTGAAGGATTAAAACATGTCTCTCACAGATCTTTGGTTTTGGAATGTAAAATTTGGTCAATTAATTAAATTCATGTCAAAATTCATGAGGAAAAATGTTCCCTGAATCAGGAATCCGAGTTAAAGAACTGCAGGCTGTATTTGCAAAGAAGGTGTGCTACTATGTAGTTATAGGACATGTGAAAAACAAAACTGTTGTGACATCCTGATGGAATATGAAATCTCAAACCTTAAATCTCTAATCCAAAAGCCTTAGCAGTGATTGAACACAATGGATACAAAGAGCGTAACTCGTGTAATATATGGCACAGAGTGATGCCGTGTGAAGTTACCTGAGCTAGCTCTAAATGAGCAAGCAGTGCAGCTGCTTTCAGGTGGCATATGCAAGCCAAAATACCATGCTGTGCAGTAGGGCTACTCCATGACAGCAAAAACAAACAACCAAACAACAACAACAACCAACAACAAATAACACAAAACACTGAAAAAGATTTCAGGTACTTTAAGTGCCTAATCCAGGTTATGGTTCCACTGTACTGTCCCACGTAGTCATAACCTGAACAGTGCGTAAGCTCCAGCAAAGCTTAAAGTCAGAGCAAGTTGTTAAAGATATCAGACCAAACGTTCCCTTACACAGACAGAAATTTAGATGTTCATGCGGTTACCTCTCTCGTTTTAAGAGCACAGCGAAGGGCTGTGCCTTTATATCTTTAGAAGATAAATGTGTGAAATAAAGCTCAGCAAAATCAAAGGTGTTTGAAGCAGGCCATACTCAACAAGTATGTATAGCAGGTAGTGCAATACTGTATCCACTAAAATTAAAGCTTTTATCCTTTGCACTGCAGAAAAAACAAACAAACAAAACAAAATAAAATAATAACAATAATAATAATAAAAAAACAATTGTAATAAAGAAACAAGAAGTATCCCCATTCTCAAACTGATCTTGCAATAAAAAAGGCTGTAATAACAAGTAGGAAAATAGACTTTTTAAGAACACAGACTACCAAAATTAAAAGGGTACATTTTTTTACCTAGCATTGTACAGGGCTGTAGTTACTGTTCCAGTGTTGAAAGAAAAAGAGCACATTCAAGCTGAACAGCTTTTTTCAGTAAGGAATTACACCTCAAGTGAAAGGCGGTAACAGCCAGAGACAGCCTGTTTCTGGCGGATTTTGTTTTAAACCTGCCCACTTCTGCTACAGAAAGGAGAAGAGAAATTGTTATCACCCACAGTCTAAACAGTCAGGAAGAAATGAATTTGGTAAGGTTCTACAAGAGGCTGAACCAGAGGAAGCACTCCCTCCAGTCCTGAAGATCCTATTCATTTTCTGCCACAGAGAAGCCCACTCAGGCATCTCTGTACCTGTTTTTGGTTTGTTACAAGTTTCATTCAGTGGTTGCTTACCTGAAGCAGATTCAGTCAAATGGATAGAGAAGTGGTGGAAGATTGGGCTGACTGCTTCCAGATGCCAGAGCAACATTTAGGAAATGCTACTTCAGCTTACAGCGTCACAGAACTGTGCAGTCTTTCTGCACTCGCAGCTCTTCGACCAGTTGTGTATTTTTTACTTGCTTCTTCCACCAGTTCTATTATGTCTGACTACTAATGACAAATCTGAGTTTAATGATAATTAGAACTCTCCGTTATGTATAGATAGATACTTATGTTTTAAAACAAATGAGTATTTTAAAATTAACCGCATAAACAAAAATGAAAAACATCATTAAATGCCCCCAAATGCCACTATTTTTTCCATACTTAGCAATAATATAAAGGAAATTACATTCTTCTGTGACATTCATTATTTGCAAAAATGATTTACTGGCCATTTTTTTTTCAACTGAAATAACATACAACAGTGAGAGCTTCCTTGCTCTTCTTAACACTTTCTATGGTATTACTGAAAGAAACACCAATTGTTTATTTAAGAAACTTACCAAATTCTTAGTCAACGCACATGTTATTTTTGCAAGTAAATTTAGAATTTTGTTTCCTCTTAGAACTGTGACAATGTTTGTCACGTAATTCCTGAAAGGTCTAACAGAATTTTTCAAATTTGCAAGATTTAAAACAGAAATGAGGTGTCATTCCAAATGATCAGGCACTGTTTTAAACAAATATTTTCCAAATCAGATACCGAGTAATCAGCAGAACATTTTGCAGAAGGGAAATGGATTTAGACTGAACTTGAAAAAGGAACCACTTGCTTCCCAGCCACGTACACTTCAGAAATATTCCGGTCATCACCTGAAATAACAGTCAGAAGAGAGATTTGCACATAAATCTCTGCACTGATTTAATTAATTAAAATGCTGCAGTCCCTAGGTTCAGCTTTGGAATATATAATTTTCAGTTACCTAAATTCATTTCTTAAAACTGAGAAACTGTATTTCCCTAACGATATTTCACCGTAAACAACATAAAGATCAATGGACTGCCATCGTTTCTTTTAAAACGTAAACACAGCATCCAGCTGCTGCAGTTTTGTCGTGTATTTTGTACGTGTTTATGTTTTGCCAGAGGATAGGGTCAGCACAAAGGTCACAGACAAGTTAAAGAAATGCCTTTATCTTTTCTTAAGTTTAAAGCAATGAGATAATAAGTGAAATGATACAGCAAGAAAAACAAATGCACCTAACCACTACTACATGAGGATAGCAACAGTGATTAAGATACATCACCAATTGCCTTAATACTTTACCATCATCCAGATCTGCAGGCACTGGGGAGCCCCGGTTGCAGCAAGGATTTGGAGAGCCTTTCCCAGCAACTGGGAGCATCTATGCAGTGCATCCATGCATAGGTGAGGTCTCCAACTTCGCTACAAGAGGGTCCAGCTTTTATACAGTTGAATAACCAAGTTCAATGAGGATTAGGTGGAAACATCTGGTTTCATTCTCCCTCTGGATTCCACCTCAAACCTGGCCAGAGCTCAAAGATGAACCAAAGAAGTCTGTGTACAATTAGGCCTTGTCACTATGCTTCTAAACAAGGAAAGTTAACACATCCTCACAACACTTTATCTAAGCTACATCTCTTGCAGCAAGATGTTTTGTTCAAGATACATATTTTGCTAATGATCATAAATGTCTTGCTAATGATCAGACAAGGATGGCATAAAATGCTGTGTTATGAGATTCATCCAGAGGTAACCTTTGATTCAAGGTCTACTGTTCAGGCCTTTCTACTGCAATTTAGTAGACACAAAACCTGCAAATGCACATCCATACAGAGACAGTTGTTGCAGATTATCTCAACTAACACAGATATCAGGTGGCAGTACCAGTCACCTACTACAAGAGCAAGTGGCTTGCATAAGTCATTTGTTCTGAACTGGTGATTGGCAGTGCATAAAGAAAACCAATGCTACTTTATTGCGAGTCACAATTTAATTCATGCCACAGATGAAGATAACTGTGGCTACAAGTCTGGCAGCTAAGCTTGTGTATCTGCCCATGCCAAATTGCATACTTTGCTATGTCAGAAAGAATAAAAATGATACCATTTAATTTTTACTAAGCTGTTATAAATGAATGTAAAGCAACCTCCACACTGTGTCAGAAGATCAGAGACACACGCAGTAACACAGGAGTATTCTGAACATACCTAGAAAGAGGAACTTCTGGAGATAGTCCTGTGAGGAACAGGAGAAAAACATTCAGCAAACCATATTTACAGTCCCAAATCAAAATTATTTGAAACTGGAAACAGCTGATAACAATAGTTTTCCTAAATATGCTGATGAAATTACAACTTAGTCTACATGTTTTCTCATAAATAATTTTCATTAAAGAAGCCGTATTTGTCAGGAAAAAATATTGCAGAATTCTGACAATATAGACAAAAATATAAATAAAACAATATTTTAGAGCTCTCCAATGCATTTATTTATTGAAAAATAAGGCAAAATTCTAAGCATTTTTATAGTCCTAGGAACTGATAACAGCTAAGAAGGTTTAGGCTGACATTAAAAAACACTCATTCTAGACCTATTTGAATTGGGAACAAGATTTCAAATTACAGAATTTAATCCAAATTCTTGTAGCTGAAACAAAGTAAAAAAAAAGTTACCTCATCCATTTATGCACACATTTCTAAGTTAACAGGGACAGTGATAGCCTTCTGGCCTCATCAGTAAATGTAAGTTTCTGCTGTTCACTGAATTTTTTTAATCATAAAAAAATTTGTTTGAGAAAGTGTCCCCATTGCATAACACAAAAGGTTCTCATGTTGCACAAAAGCTGTGCTTTGAACTCAGATTAGCTATCTTTAGCTCTTCCTTAAGTATACTGTCCTAGTGAAGCCATGGTAATTCAGCCTTTATCTGGGAACAGACTGCCATTCTTGAGTGTGAATTAAAAACGTTAACTAAGTTGCTTTTTCTTGATGGCAGTGCTTTGGCACTGCAAATAGTGAGCTCTCATGATCAGCCAGCTCTAATAGTCTGTGCATCAACATGCTACATGCATTTCCTCTCCCACTGACATACCTATGCCTCCCACTGAGGACAGTAACCTTCTAAAAACACCTCTGCACCTCTTGGGCTGAGCTACAGACAGCAGCAGGGCAGTTCGCACAATTCTTGTTACTGGAACAGCCACAAAGAGACTTTCATGCTGGCTGTATCACAGACCTTTGCCATATTATTTCTGGATCATTAATCTTGATCAGATTACCTCAAAAGTATCAGCAGAGAACAAGTCGAAAGGGCTGTCTGAGGCCTTAGTGTTGATCAGCAGTGCATCAAATTCTTTGCCAACCTCAAAGTTCCCAATCACATCATCCAGTCCTAGAGCTGAGAGGGAAAGCACGCTTATACACAGATCCTCAGTGCCAATCTCTTTCTGTTACATGAAAGCATCTGAGAACTTATCTCAGGTGTTTGTGAGTAATGAAAGAGTATAAGAATTTAGATGAATGCATGGAAAAACATGGAAGTAAGTAAATAAGCAGGTCAGCAATGTTTTTAAGCAACTTTTCCTTAAAATCACATGTATTTTGGTGAACCTGTGAAAAGTATCTGTAAAAGAAATCTGGGAAACAACTGAAACCTTTCTTTTAATTTTTGTTTTTTGAATATTCTCCTCTGATTTTGTGTCATTGCAGATCCTACATATAGACCACTAGCTGTTAAAAGCGGAATAATAATTACTAACAATGCAAAAATATCGAAGTTCTAAAAGAGGCAGAGAGAGGAAGTAAGAGAAATAATGATACATAATAACATTCACTTGCTAAAGAAGCCTAAGATCTACTTGTTTATGTTTACAAAACAGCTTAAGTATCTTTAGCAGGTTGTACAGACATATAGTTACAATAGTAGATAAAAACAAGCTGTGTTGAGAGGATGACTATGGGTAATTAGTAACCAAGTATGGTGAGAGAAATGTCGTATCCAGATATGCTGGTCCCATGCCCAGCTGTCAGGCTTGTCTTATAGCCTGTTATCCAGCTTTGTTAATACAAGCATCACTGCAGCCTCTGCTTGGTTGCACAAGCACTGAAAATCTACAGTTTCACCAAGAGTGAAAGGGGGTACAGAGTACCTAAACATAGACATTTGAGGCTTCTTGGAAATAATTCAGGATAGCCTGAAGATGTTAAATCATCTGCATATTCAATCCACTTTTCCAGTATTCAGAAGTTGAACCAAGTTATCAAAAAAGGGTAATATCTGCACAGAATTTGTCCGCTTGTTTTCAGCTAGCTCCTGTCTGACAGAGGAAATTCAGTTATAAGTAGTGCATGCAAGAACTTCACAATATATCAAAAATGTTTAAACTCCTCAAAATGGTGAAATATTCTGTAGTTTCTACTATAGTGATGTATTCTCTTTATGTTTGTGTGCGGAATGCAATTTTTCAAATAAACACAAGAGGGTGACAAGCATTTAGACTTTCAGTAATAAAGAAAAAAAATCTTTAAATTTCCCCAAATTGTACTTATCCATGCTACTGGAAGCTTGTATGAATAATTTATATTCTACCCTTGCAAGTGACAGAATAGTTCAAAACCAATAAATAAAACAATTTTTCTTGTAATCTGAAGAACCCAGACAAAAAAAATATGAGAGTAAATAGGAGGGGAAGCCATCCATCACTCTTTCTAATTGGCATGACAAAGTTACCAATGATTAAGGGCTAAGGATCTTTCAAAGAAAATATACTGCCCTTGAAAATCATTAAGATGCTTTTATTAAACTGTCAGTATTAACAGAAACACATTATGTCACGATGGTGGTATTGCTACGAGATGGAAGAATATCTCAAAGCAAGTATAGTTTTGAACTTCACTCTGGAATTAGAGAATCTGTGAGTTTCAGCCATCTTTTATACACAGAGACATCGTATCAAAAATAGGGGTGGTTTTCTGTACATATTATCAAGAAATTTCTTCTTACCTTGGCTTCCTCCTAGAGTTGCTAGTCGAAAAGCTTCTTTAAGAGTTAGTCCTGCTTCACTCACTTTATTAATTTTAAGGGTGTTAGATGCTATCACTGTTTTTCTGATAGCATCAAGCATAGAAGCTGAATATCCACCAGCAACATCTAGAAAGGATCAGAAATTCAGAAACAAGCTATGGGAATAACTTTGGTAAATTATTATGAGCTTTACTTCAGTGTTACAAAGTGTAGGAGGTGTTAAATGAAAAAAGTGTAATGTTATGCACTGTCTTTAATTGTGTGATTCCTAACACGTGCTCTTACATACAAGGTCAAATAAATAAAGCACAATGCAGAACAGAAACCAAAATCAGAAAAGCTGCTACTCAGGCATTGCTCACTCTTGTGAAAGGAACAAAACTTGCCTCTTTTTTTTTTTTTTAACCACTTCCAGATAGCGATAAAAAAGTAGGTCCACAAGTTGGAGGCATGCTGGCTTTCAATATAAGTATGTGGGTATGTTTTTATGTTTTTGTATGTTTTAGCAGGACAAGGGGAAATGGTTTTAAGTTGAGGGACAGAAGTTTAGTTTGGATGTCAGGGGGAAGTCCTTTACTATGGAAGTAGTGAGGTACTGGAACAGGCTGCCCAGCGAGGTTGTGGATGCCCCATCCCTGAAGGTGTTCAAGGGCCAGTTGAATGGGGTCCTGGGCAGCCCAGCCTAGCATTAAATGGGGAGGTTGGTGGCCTTGCATATGGCAGGGCAGTTGGAGATTCAGAATCCTTGACGTCCCTTCTAACTCGGGCCAATCTGTGATTCTGTGATTCTGTTTTTGTGTTTTAAATGATTTCTACAAGAGATTCTTCTTAAAGCAAACTACCAACCTGTGCCAAGGCCAACCTTCACATTGTGCTTCAAAACATTTTTTACATTTAAGATGCCACTGTGCAACCTAGATTGGAACAAGAAATGTTTTCTGTGAGAAACATACATTATAAAGTTGGTTTCTGCAATTTAGTAAGGGGTAAGATTTAGGGCAATTTCATGAAAAGGCTTCTCAGAGCACACGTGACAGATCAAGTTTTCTAGACGGGGATAGAGCATTTACACTCATAAATCTGGGTGACAGATTTTAACCACTAAAAGTAAAAGCAGATTTTCCTAACAGAATGTTTTAGTTTCCAAATAAAATAGTTTTAGTGTTATCTGCTGAAAATGAGCTCACAGCACATCTGTGTGGAAAGTCCAAATATGGAGTAAAATATACCCCAAGAAGATGGGAGGTCTTTTCACAAGTGCCAGTAAGTCATGGCAAACAAGATAATACTAATTATATTAAAAGCCAAATGACATTTTAACAATTAGTACAGTTCCCCTGTCATATACTATTCAGTATCTCATTTCTGTTAAAATAACTAAGACTATGCAGCACCTTCCCATTTTGCAAAAATATGTAAATATTTTTGGAGAGAGGGGAGCTGGCCTGAATCTGCCATTAATAAAAAAATTTTAAACAAGAAATATTCATATGTATGTGATTACACTCAAAGATCACAAGTCAGTCCAGAGTAAACTTCTTACTGTTGGATTGAGGATACTATGTGAAAATCAGCTCTATTTAAATGTAAACCATTATCTTCTTTTATTAACTTACGAAAAGTTAGAACTGGGGCAATGCGCAACTGCAGCTCCACGAAGATTAAAAAGACTCAGCTCTTCTTCAGAAAGATGACAGGCATGAGCCATCACTGTCTAAAGAGAAAGAGAATCACCAATTTTATTCAAAGAAGCATTTACTTCAGTGCCCACAAATTTTTGCTGCACTGCTTTCAGTTGCCCATAGGCCATCTGTTACCAGGAAGGGAAATAAATGCACATTTTGTATGAAGCTCTTGAAATCAAGAGGGGAGCAATTTTCATTAGTAGGCATGACATATTGCTTCCTCAGGTTTTATTCATTTACTGATACAAAAAAAAATAAAATGCTAGGTGTTTCGTGGTAGCTGTGATTGTCACACAGTAGCTGCATAAAACAAAAACAAGAACACCATACTCAGCATAACGCTGTTGCAACTTTATTATTTGTATTCATAGCTACCAGAGAGATGAAGTATTGGGATCAGAATTGCAATGATAGAAGTGGAAGACTGTGTATTTTGAACTCCTAATGTGTGTCCCATTGTCTGTAAAGTTTTGAAGAAGTAGACTACATCTGAAATATTCTTTTAATCAAACTAACTCATTTGCTACGTGTCTATGTTAGTTTTCTTGCCCTACATTTCTGATTTTAGAAATAAGTATATTTTGTATACATTGAACAGAGAAATATGAGACAGTATCATTTAACAGGACATAAAACAATGGCTAGATCAGCCTACCTCAGATTACCTCAGATGCCAAAAACCCACTCAAAGAAAAGAATAAAATATGGCAAGAGGTGTTGGGCCTTCCAATCTAATGATACAAATGACAAGTGCACTGGGGCTATTTTCACTGAGCATCTCCTAATGGCACTGTATCTTTTCCTTCCTTACTCATTAAGCTCAAATGAAACTCAGATAGTAGGGTGAATAGTCACATCTTAAGTTAAGGACAGAGATTTGGTAGCTACGTCAAAATGCTGTCATTTTATTTTAATTGAGGTAATTTGTATATATGTATATATAGTCTAGAGAAAAGGAAGGTGAGAGAGACCTCATCATCCTCTGTAACTATCTGAAAGGAGGCTGCAGTGAAGATACTGGTCTCTTTCCCCTGATAACAAATGACAGGATGCGAGGAAACAGCCACACATTGCACCAGGGGAGATTTTGATTCAACACTGATAGGAATTTCTTCACAGAGGGCATGGTCAAGCACTAGAACAAGCTGTCCAGGGAAGTTGTGAAGGCCCCCTCCCTAGAGTATTTAAGAGACATGTGGACATGACAATAATGCTTTAGTGATGGGAATTGGTAGATCAGGTTGATGGCTGAACTTAATGACCCAGAAGGTCTTTTTTAACCTAAATGATGCTACGATTACACAAAATATTTGAGACACAGCCCTGAAAAAGATAATTTAAAAAATAATAATAATTTGCTATCTTAGTACTAATGTCTGGGGAGAAGTGAGTGCTGTTTTTTATGTTTATATTTAATAGGATGCTTCCTCAAAGAACAAGGAGCCTAGCATCAAACGGCACTGGCAATCCCAAATTTCAGTATCCACTGTCAGTGCTGTAGATATAAACATTTGACAGAATTGAGTCTTGTTTTTTTTCTGGCACAAGTATTGGCTCTACTACACTGAAAAAGCAAACAAACAAACAAACAAAAAAAAAAACGTGGACAGTGCATTGCAACAGAACAAAATTAATTAGTAAATTAGTATTAATAAATTAGTATTTAAGTAGCTTGTATTGATTTCTCAGGTAAAAAAAGACAGTAAATACCTAATTTACTTGTGGAAATTTTCAAAGACAGTAAAGGGAAGTTCAATAATTAATCCCTATCAAGTTTCCAGCTTTCCTTTGAGCCTTTCAAAATTTTAAATTTTAAATATGAGGAAAACAGAGTACTGCCAAAGAATTACCAGTCCTGTATTATCAATACTTCCTAGTCTCCTTCCAATCCTACTGCTGTCAGTCCTCTTAAGATCCTTGAAAACAGGCTCAGGGAGCATAGAATCATAGAATCACAAGGTTGGAAAGGATCTACAAGATCATCTAGTCCAACCGTCCTCCCATCACCAGTGCTACCACAAGCACTAAACCATATCTTGTAGCTCCTCATCCAGACGCCTCTTGAACACCGCCAGGGATGGCGACTCCACCACCTCCCTGGGCAGCCATTTCAGTGCCTGACCACTCCCTGAGAGAAAAAGTTCTTCCTCATGTCTAACCTAAACCTCCTCTGGTACAAATTGTGGTCATTTCCTCAGGTCCTGTTTGTTGCCTGCGAGAAGAGGACAAACCCCTCCTCACCACAGCCTCTCTTCAGGAAGTTGTAGAGTGCAATGAGGTCTCCCCTGAGCCTCCTCTTCTCCAGACTGAACAATCCCAGCTCCCTCAGCTGCTCCTCATTAAGATTTGTGCTCCACATCCCTCACCAGTTTTGTTGCCCTTCTCTGGACACGTTCCAGGGCCTCAGTGTCTTTTTTGTAGTGAGGGGCCCAAAACTGGACACAGTACTCGAGGTGCAGCCTCACCAGAGTTGACCACAGAGGGATGATCACCTCCCTGCTCCTGCTGGCCACACTATTTCTAATGCAGGCCAGGATGCCATTGGCCTTCTTGGCCACCTGGGCACAATCAGTCATGTCCAGCCGAGCATCAACCAACACCCCCAGGTCCCTTTCCTCTTCACAGTCATGAAATTCGCATAAGTAAACATTGATGCTTCTCTCCCCTCATTTAAGACAAAGTGTGTGTTTGCCTAAATTTTCAGTATCTTCATTAACACTTGCGCAACCCAGAAAACAGAAACAGTTTACTTTCTCCCAGATGCCACTGATCTTGACAGAACAATACAAACTTTCCAGTAGCCACAATTAACCTGCATATATATTCTACGTGTATTAGTCTAATCTATGTTGTGGAAGCTTATATGCAGCTACCTTGCTGGTAAGCAACTTGTTTTTATCATATAAATCAGTGTAATTCTGATAGGCAGGAAACATGTTCTCCACAACTTTGAGTTCTTCTTCAGTCTCGCTTATGTGACTCTGCAATAAGAAAATAAATAACAGTGAGTTCTTTAAATAGCATTAAGCCTGACATTTCAGATTTCTGAGAAACCTGCTGCTGCTAAGCGCATTATAGATAGAAAATAATCTTTGTAAAGCCTATTGTTAGATATAGCTCTTAGGTTTCTATTTTCATTGAAGAGATCCAAGTTCCATTTGTTCCTTTAAAACCCATCTGAGAACATACAGCTGGATAATCCATCCCGGTAGAGTGGTAACATAGCAAACCATCAGGTGTTTGGCAGATGTTAAAGTAGTAAATAAAATGATAGTTAAGACCATGAAGTAAAAGAAGAATAGCATGGTACCACAGACTGGATCTTGGGATCAGGCTAACACAGCATATCTTGGAACATTAACAACTTAAGGTAAAAAAGATGAGTTACTGAGACAGAAAGATCAGCAATTCTCTTCTGTACATCTGCCCTGTACAGAAACAGCAGATGGCAGAGAAGCAGACATTGCAACCTTGGGCAAGAGTCAGTGACCTTTACCAACACAAGGGTTGCTCTAATTCACAATACTTTGTGTCAGTCTGCCAGTTAATACACTGTGAGGGATGGATGAATTGTGCATCCTTCAAGCTATGAGCATTCTAACTTGTTGTGAAGGTCGTAGTGCTCTTGTACAGTACTATTACAATTTTAATTTTAGAAGAATGTAGAAGATGGACTTCAAGTTAAGGATGTAATTCAATTCTCTTGTGGAAACATTTAAAACTGACTGGTCTTCATGGTTTCTACCCATAATGTTTATACTGTAAACAGAGTTCACGACTTACCTGCACATGGAGATCATGAGTTTGTGCTAAATCACCAAGCGCACACAGCAAATCTTCTGTGCAGGAAGGGCCAAAGCGGGGGGTTACTATGGGCAGTACCCTTGGATACTGAAAATATTAAAAAGACATGACTGTGATCCTACATACATATCAGCAACCGTAATTAAGACAATTCTGCCGCTCATTCCTTACTTTATCCCTGCCAGTATGAATAAAACTATTGTCATTTTCTTATTTTTATCTGAAACTTCAGCACAGGAAGAGAATCAAGGGTTCTCTGGAAACAGTTTTAATGAACTGAAGTTCATCTCATTAGAATTCTCTCCTCATGTGATTCTACCAGGCCTCAGCAGAATCACTGGATTTTTTTTCATATTTGCTCACAGTCCTGTATTCATTATGAGAAATGAGCCAGATGAATAACCAGACCTGTTTTTGAGTCCTTCATTTGTGAGCACCAAAGAGGTAGTAAAGCAAAACTGCAGTTATGTAAAGCCAAAGCCTTTTATTGCTTAGTCCTCTCCTCTCACCTTGCAGTGGACCAAACTGCCTCTAAAGTCCCTATGCTGAACAGATAGGATGATTAGTAGCGTAGGAAATAGTGGGTACCTGGACTACTCTGCTCTCCTGGATTAAAATTTTAATGAAGAGTTAGACAGTGGTTTTATAATTCTGTCTTCAGAAACTGTCAGTACCTCCCCTTCTTGTGCATGTGGAACCAGCACAGGAAAGCATGTCGTAACTTGACTTGCAGTTTCTTATTACATCTCTCAGACACAAGAAGCTCAAGGCATCTGAACATCAGTCTTCTCATCAATACAAATGATCTAGGCATTAAGCCTGATACATCTATCCTCAAACGTGCAAATATAAATGACAACAAATTAGACCGTCAAAAACAAAAGACTGATAAAAAAAGTAGTATTCCTGCTTGTAATACTGAAGTATCAGCCTGCATCTATCTCCTATGCACACGCTGGAAGACATGTGGTGACACAAAATACTAATTTGATAATGGATTAGTAACTGTGCTGAAAAGACATTGCTTTCTGCTACTGAAAACTTCTATTACTCATCTAGTTATCTGACAGAGACTCGGGGACTGACTTTCACCCTTCTTTAACAAAAAACTGTTTTCTGCCAGACGCTTAACACTTTAAAGTGAATAAAGAACATTCACAGAACATTGCTTTTTTGTGCTCTGACCATACAAACCTGAATCTGTGCTTGCTGTAAGTCAATTTCACAGCAGCACAACTAGCAGAACATTTTGCAGAGTGATGACTTCTCTACTACTCAGAAATGTCTGCATATTTATTGATTTGTCATGAAGTCAGCAGAATTCATCAATGGATTAACTATTTCCTGTCCTCACACAACATTTTCTGAATACAGAAATGAAAAGGAAGGGTAACTATACTTACTTGCCTTTCCAGTAGTTCTCTAACAAACCTGAAAAAGGATTGGAAAAAAATTTTTTTTTTTTTTTATATGTTATAAATATCACCTGTAATCTGTATTATTATTTATAAAAAATACAGGAAATATTTACTTAAATGTTCTTTTGAACACTTCAGACACAGATTAACATTTGGACCAGAATCTCAGATGACACAAAAAGGTGCAGCACAGCCAAGTCAGGACAGTCACAAGACACTATTCTAGTTGGGAATTTGATCCTGAATATGCAAAATCTTCTTCATTCACAATAATATTAGACAAGTGCTAATTACTTTGAGTTCTCACTGGAAACAAAATACATTACAATACATGCATTCTAAACATATCTATACAGTGCTGCTGCAAATTTGAAGAAAAAGAAATCTTATCTATCCACAAATTTCAATCCCAGAATTAAATACGGTCTGATTTTAAATACCCTTTTTAACAGATGCTGACATATTTCATATGTTGCTTACAGTAATTATAAATATCCTCATTCACTTACAGGACCCTTGATTTTCTGGAAATGCTTGTACATCAAAGAAAATACACTGTAGATTTACTTCATTACATAAAAGAGGCCACTTCAGGGACATCTACAGAAAGCTACAAACTGCCAATAAGGATAGTTAAGGCTTTTCATAGAGCAACATGGGGCAAATGAAATCTTCCCTGGTTTTGAAGAGAAAAAAAATCCCCAAACTGGACAGGGCCTCTGTGAATTTTTACATCACAGATTTTAGTCCAAAAACCCCATCAATTTAGTCACAACAAACGTTGGATCACATTTCTCTTCCGGTAGAAAAGAAAATGATGAAAGAGGCTAGATTCACAACACTGATACTGATGTCATATCACCAGATGGAAGTGAGAGACCTATGCTCAATTTCTCTAATGAGCAAAGGAACTTTCACACCATTGCCAGACTTCACTACATGAATGGACGCTTGTCTTTCTTCTTATTGATTCACCTGATATGTCACCTAAATATTCCCTGTACCAGAAATTGCAACATCATCCATCACCTCAGGATGGTTATTTTCATTCTTCTTCACGTCCATTAAATGTCAGCAGCATTATTTTGAAAACGAAAATCCCAGCCATAAGTAATTTATACTTTGTTCATGTACACACTTTTCTATAAAGAAATAAGCTCATACATAATAAGCATGCATCTACTGTAAAACGGGTATGGACATGAGTCTTCCTCTTCAAAATAGACATGCAGTGCCACTTTCATTCATCAACTTTTTATTCAAACTCTTCAAAGCAGAAGGGCAGAGTGAAATGAAACACTTGCAGTTGCACATTGCCTCCATGCATACAACACAAATATTTCCAGAGGTTAACTGCAAAGAACTGAAAGTTTTCTGACAGTGTGATAGATCACATTTCTCCCTCTTCAGGAAAGAGCTTTCTCCTCCTTCTAAACTTGCATTGGTTAGGTTCAGGCCTGATTAGGTGAGTACTGACATATGCCAACAGGCAGACTTCTTCTCCAGAGTACCTCTGTGGAGTACCTGTGCCACACTCTCATCCAGCGCTGAAGGACATGAGTTATTAACAAAACCACACAAGAATGGAGCAGAGACATGAGACATGTACTTAAAGGAGAGCTGTACTGCTCATTCTGAAGCTTTAAAAATGGCACGAATAGTTCTGCCACTCTTTGGCCCATTCATCAATACTCACAGTATTACAAAAAAAAAAAAAAAAAAAAGAGGGATTTAGGTAAACAAAAGCAAACATTACTAATATTATTAATTTTAAAATGTCTTCAAATATAAACACCATTAGAAACCTATTACTGTTTCTAACTTTTAATAACACTGTTCTAACATGATTTGCAAAAACAAGCTAGCAATTTTACTGAAGCACTGTAAGAGATTTAAAATATTGTTTGGTATTTTCTCATACAGCATGGTATTTGAAACATTTACAAGGGTGCATAAACAGTAGCATGAGCAAAATCATATTTCAGTGTTATAAATCTAGGTCCAGCAAAGACATTTAAACATTTTCACAGGGTGGACACAAAACACAGGGGAAACCTGAGTCAGCAGGCACCCATGCTTCAGTCCTCTGACTCCCCTCGGATTCCCCTCTGAGCTACAGTAAATCCACCATGCACACTGTTTTGACTTGATTCTCCTGCATTCACTCAGCTGCAAGTTAGGGTGGTTTCAATGGTGTCACACTATAAGAAAAGAGGAATGCAGAATATCTAAAATTTGGTATACGAAAGCTGATTCCTACCACTTTAGCAATCAAACTTCATTCTAAATGAAAGAAGTAGATATATTAGAAGTTAATGGGGGCAAAGGAACCAATTCCCTAACCCAGCACTCCTGTCAGGTCACATAACTTCTCTCCACAGAGCTGTGAAGAGGATGCAGAAGGAAAGCCACAGTATAAATATGTCCTTTCCAAACCATGCTGCTGCAGCTTCTCCCTTTGGAAGAGCCACAGAGAAACTGAATGCGTGGTGCAGCAGCTGGGTAAGTATTGAATCACCAGAACTGTAGAAAACAATACTGCAGGAAGATCAGTTCCTAGTAACAGTTCCTACATCTGTAAATCCCTGATCAGCTCCATGCTCACTTCTCAGATGTATTAAAAAGTCTTATTTCTAAAGGCTGTGCCATCCATTTAATCATCTTACCTTTCCATCTCTTGGACAGAATCAGCTGTAGTCTCTTTGTAATGTGGTACAGCGTCATTTATATCCATACAGACCTTGCCAACAAATGCTCTTTGCCCAAACTTATCTGTTGAGATGCATAAGAAAATAAAATTCAAAACTACTGCTTCTCTACAGAAACTGCTACCAAAGTCCACATTGAAATCAAAAATGTGAATTCTACTCCTGAGAGCTTCATTTCACAGAATTACAGAATTGTAGGGGTTGGAAGGGACCTCTAGAGATCGAGACCAACTCCCCTGCCAAAGCAGGTGCCCTAAACCAGGTCACACAGGTAGGCATCCAGGCAGGTCTTGAACATCTCCAGAGAAGGAGACTCCACACCCTGGGCAGCCTGTTCCAGTGCTCCCGTCACTTCACTGTAAAGAAGTTCTTGTGCACATTCATGCAGAATTTCTCTTCAATGAAGAGAATTCACGGTATTTTCTTATCTTTAAGGTGGAGCTAAACCCAACATGAGATAAATAGGAGTTCTCCCTTTTCATGTTAATATCCCACTTTGAGTTATAATTGAGGACCACAACCAGAATTCCTCACAGCAGTGAGAGAAGATGACTGCCGTGAAGCAGAGGATGAGAAACTCATGCATCAAGGTACTCATGGATCATCTGCTCCAGCAGATGAGCACTTTGAGCTGAAAAGGCCACAAAGAGCTCAACAAATCTTCTCTCCATAAGAAAAAGAAATGAGGGTCCTAACATGCCTCCCATTTGCAGCTGGAGCTACTTCTGGCCTCTTTATTGAGATTCATCAATACTAGGATTGAGAAGTCAGATGTAACACAACCAAAATGCATAAGCTTGTAAACAAATTTCTAAATTGGATTTCTCTTGCTTATCTTTAATGTCTGAGTTGTAGAATGCATTGTACAAATTCCTTCAAATTCCTAGGTTTCCTACAAAATCAAGAAGACTGGGAAATATTTGGTGAGATTCTGATTAAATCACTTTCCTACAGGAGATGTCCTTCGAGAAATCCTGCAACAAACGGGAGAACTTCCACAGAAACAGCAGCCATCTGTGCCCATGAACACAAAGAGGGAAGAGATGAAGGGTGTGTAGGGATTTTTGATGCTGATTTCTAAATGAAACTTCCGCGTATCGGAAAGTTAAAGCACTGACTGCACCTGTTGTCATTCAGCCCTTTAATCCTCAAACAGCAAAAAGGCTGGAAACAGCAGAGGACTGCAGCTGAAGAAAAGCTCCAGCATACATTACTCATGCTCAGTCAGCAGCTGATTTAGGAATGAAGAACAGAATGAAAAGCAGAGAGAGAGGGAGCAAACAGTAGGAGAGAGATGATTAAGTGAAAGGTAACTGGGCTGTATTTGGAGACATAGGATGACAGAAAAAAAATGAAAAAAATCAATTTTGTTGAAGGACACATCCCTTGCTAGTTTGAAACTGCCAAGTTCTGTTTCCTTTAGCAGTCAGCAAATCCTTCCAAATTCACTCCTGCAGTCTTACCTATGATGTCAGCCAGAAGAAGAGAAGTATCTGTGTAAATTGTTGCAAAGTAGCAAGCTGTAGTGGTGCCATTCTTCAGAGTTCGTCTCTATAAAAAGAAATCAGTTTCAACAATTTGGAAAAAAATAGTCTAGCTGTCAAAATGCAGAACTGCCAGTCTGATTTCAAACTGCAAGAACATTTGGTTATTGTGAAATTCCACAGAAATTACACTCAAGTAAAAAAGGAAGGTAAAATATAGCTTTTTAATTCCATAATCACATTTTTAGAGTCTGAATGTTAAGAAATACAAAAACTCCTCTTCCAAAGTGATGTAGGTCTTCAACAATTGCTAAACCCATAGAAACCAGTTTTTCTTCATTCAAACTGAAAATTGAATTCTGATTTATGTCTAGCTTGAACTGTATGGAGTAACACAAACAGCCAGTTATCTGTGCTATTTCCTCATTTGGAAAGGCTCTCCATTTCTTAAAGTAAAGGAAAAATTTTCTAAGGTTAACAAAGCAAGATTCTGGGAAGAAAGTAGTAGTTTTTATTTTGGCACTTTGTATGGCTTGAAAAAATAGTCAATTACTCAAATCCCTCACTATCCCTGAATCCAAAGTAACAAACTCCAGGGTAGAAGTAAGCTGAGAACTGCTCAGAGAGGAGTTTAATTATTTATGTAATCTCACGATTTGAAAGTAGAGGGTATTCCTGCTCATATTACTGCTGGAAGACATAACAGCAGATGAAGACTCATTTAAAGTTACGTTAAGTCATGGGGTCATTTATAACGTCTTTTGATTTGGGGTCTAATGCATGGTGTATTGACTTCCTATCCACAGTAAAGGATTAAATTGGATTCTGGCTAGAATGTAATTTGAGAATTCTTTCTTTCACAGGATAGAAGGTGAGACACTCAGTGTAATACGTATCTTAAGAATGGCTATAGTTAATTAGTTACTTTCTCAGCTTTTGAAATCCAAAGTCCTGTGTTTGTGGATTCCTAAAATCATTGTCAAGTAAAGACTAAAACCTTTTTTTTTTTTTTTTTCCTGAAAATATCACCAGGAAGATTGGCTTTTCCCAAATTTGAGGCATCAGAGGATGTTCCAGCTATAATCCATCAGAGTATAGTGATTATTATAAACAGAATATTGTTTTTTAAAATTTTCACTATGTTTTAACTACAACTCCAAAGGCACAAAGAGTCATATCTGATTCCTGCAGATTTAGGGCTATTTCTAGCAATTGAATATTACTCTAATCCCCACAGCATGATTAGAGTCCTTTAGAAAAAGATCGCGATCTTTACATTATAACAAGCAGGGATAATTTTCAAACCTATTCATTAGTTTAGTCACCCTTAACTTGTTAACTTTTGATCTCAACTCATGAGGAAGTTCCACAACATTACAAATTGTAAAAAAAATTTGCATTTTTAAATTTAGCACTCAGGCAGTGTAACTTCTGGTATATCTTATTAAGGCCAGCTACTTTTTATGTACTTTTATCTTATTTTTTATTTGCTGCCTTTATAAGGTAAACAGACCAACTATTTTTAGCCTCTCTTCCTATTTTCCTGTCTCTGACCTTCATGCTTTTCCACCTTCACTGCATTCTGCCCTCCTCCTGCCACTTTGAGCTCCACATGAAGAACTCAAAATAATGCCGTGCCACCAATTTGTAATAAAACTTCACTCATTCATGTCTTTTCCAGGACCACAGCTGAGGGCGTTTTACTAACCTGTGGCAATTATGTCAAAGTTATGTGCAAAGCAGTATATTCATTCTGTCTTCCAACTTGATTAAGACTGCAGAGAACCTCTCAGAAGATGGCTCTCAGAGTACCTTTATATCTTGAGCCTTTTTATACTCTCCAGTTTGGACAGGAAACTGTTGGTTCCATAACTGAGATTGTTTCGGCAACAAAGAAACTCGAAATACAATTCTGAAAATATCAGCTATATATATAGCTGGATACCTTTCTGATGCACTCGCCCATGACACTCTGCAAACCTGCAAGTATTCTACAGAATTTGGGCACAAAAACACTTTTATGACACTGCCCTACCTACTTGATACAAAAAAGACAAGCCCAAGCGTTGCGTTAATGCCTCTTCAGCTAACTTTGAGCACTCACTGGCAATTCTTTTCCAGGTGGAAAAAAAAAAAGGTTATTAAATATGCTGCACAGTAAGCACTTGATCTACACTGACATCACTCCATCTGAACTGATGCAGACTGTAACACTATGCTGATGTACACAGCTGGAAGGTGAGATCACCTCTATGTTTTATGTTGCTGAAGGCATCTGTGCTTGCTTCTAGATTTTATGATCAACATGCTTTTATTAGGGTAAGATGACACAAAGTCGTTTTTAGAAATATGTGTATTTCAGATTCACTGTGTTATTATTTTGACAACACGGTTTCATAGAATTAGATAAAGGCAAGGCAGCTTATACCGGTCAACTCATTTAATCTTGTGAAGATATTTCAGCCCACATATTAAAGGACACTTTTCAGTTATATCAGAGAATCAATATTCTGCAATATGACATTTCCGTTTATTGTTCAGTGAGTGGAATTTGACCTGAAAGCTTCTTTACTGCTGAGAATGAGCACAGCTCAAACACAGTCTATTTCTTTGTGCCACAATACCATCAACAGATTTCATCAGCAGTAAAAGGTGTTCCTGCTGCAGTGATTTAAGCTGTAGTACTCTCTTCCTCAGTTGCTCCAAATCACCCCAGTATTGCTGACAATGAAAACTTCTCCTCCTTCACAAAGACTTTGCAGAAGATATGTTCATTAAACAGAGGATTTATGCATAAAAAGAAATAATCTCTGAATTTTTGTTTGTTTTTTTTTGCTTCTACTATGTCTGACTATTTCTGAAAGTACACTGAAAGTACTCATCAGTGTCACTATACTCAGATACGAGAAAAGATGTTTGTTGATCCATCGTGTGACTAAATGAACTGTCAGAACAAAACTGAAAGTAGTAGGAAGCAATCTTGGCTGGCAATTAGAACAGTGTGTGTGTTGTCAGTTTTATCTCATTTTCATGACATTAAAAAGTGCTATCCTATGTTTGCTGACCTTCTGACACTTACTTGTATTTTAAAATATGAATGTGGTCAATACATACAACAATTTGCAATACTTACAACAACTCTGGTGTACACTTCTTCTGCAAAATTACTGTCTTTGTATTTTGCCTCTGTTGGGAATGTGTAAGTAGTCAACCACTGCAAAAGAGGTAGATCTACTCTTGTACCAGCAAATAAGTACTGAGGGGCATGAATATGGGTATCAACCAATCCCGGCATGAAGAATTCACTGTGGATAGAAAAGAAAACCGTAATAGTAACAAAAGGGTCACAGTTCTTTTTTCAAGGTAAGTAGTTCTGCTTTAAGCAGCATGTTTAATCAAAAGCCACAGAAGCAAGACACAAGTAGAAATTAACCTTACTCTTTCAGCATCAGCATATCCACTCCTGCTACAGCTCTATCCAAGCTCTTTTTTCTGTACAAAGTAGCTGACTTTTATACAGAATAACAGACAGCTACCTGACAGGAAAGCAATCTGGGGTTAGATATTAGTGTAAGAGCATGACAAATCCATTTGTGTTTAATATTTACTCAGACTGAATATTAAGAAGTAAAACCTAACTGGCTTCATGATAACCAACATTATTCCACTTGAAAAAAATTCACTCTTGCTTCCTAACATGGACATATTTGTAAAGACTCATTTACTAACATGTTAACTGCATGCATCCCAGTTTTCCTCCACTATATGTATCTGTATCTATGAATCTATATATGTACTCAGTCAAGAAATGTCAAGGTTCAACTGAAGAACAGACAGTATATCTACAAACACAGATGCAGATGCATTTGAAAAAAATCACTCTTCAGTATCTTGACAGGAAAGGCATCTTTAACAATGAAAGTGTAAAAAGTTTGTTGCCATGCAATACTCACACGATAACACGGATGAGTATAGCAATATAAGTAGGAGGTTGCTATAATTTTGTTTTGTGCTGGAACTCCATAGACTATAAATTTTCTCCCAGCCTTGCCTCCTTCTCCCTGGCTACCGAATGATCTGTGATTTCGTCTCTTCATAATTTCCCTTCTTTCTGTTTCACTGTATGTTAGAAATGCTGGAAGATCTTTCTCAGTCTGATCCATATTCTCAGCACCTTCCATTTTCCCCAGGCTATTTCAAGTGAAGAAAACATCTGATGACTCATATATTCTGTATGATTAGCGTTCCAACAAAGCACACAGATTTTTCAACAACTGAATTCTAAAGCTACCCTGCCATTCTAGTCCTAAACCATGCCTTGTTTACAGCTATGCTACTGTAAAGCATGGTGGTTACAATCCAAAACTTACCAGGAAGGAGAGGAACTTCATTGGATGAACAAAACAAAAAAACTCACACTGCAATACAGTGAGAAATATGAGGACCTCTTTTTACAAGGTTTTAACTCTCCAATTTTATTAGTTTTTATAAGGAAGTGTGTCAAAGCTCAAGCACTTTAATTTTGTATTTGAAATGTCACAGCTATCTACATTTATTAAGTTCAGAGTTTCAAGCTGAGGCACAGCCCCTTTCTCAGAAAATGGATGTGAAAAAAAAAAGACAACCAGCTGAAGGATGATCATTGTCTGATAGTGCTGTATGAGCCAAAGAGATCATGCATCAGAACTAAATATGGCATTTTGGTCTGTGCAGTACAAGTTTGCCAGCAGAATTCAGCCATGGCTGCAGTCTTGAACTGGAAAATGCAAAAAACAAGCAGAGGCTCGCACTCCAGATCTCATGCAGGATGTAGGCAGCCCTTCCACTACAAAGTTCTACAGAACTAAAAAGCAGTTTTGCCCTTGAGACAAGATTTAACATGTTCCTTGCCTAACGTTATTCACATGAACCCACACTACTTTGCTCAGAGAGAGAAATGTATTTGGTGCAGTTGATCTAAACAAAACACATACTAATGAGTCAGTTCTCTTATGTCAGACGTTTTGAATCCCCACTTCTTGGCCAGTCGCTCCTGCTGATCTGCTTGCTCCAGAAACACAATCTGAAAGGAAGGCAAAAATAGTTATATAAATAGAAATCCCACATTATCTTTAAACGACGGTAAAGGAAGTCGTATCTTACAATGGATTTTACACATTTAATACAAAGTGATGTTTGTGTTGAAATATTTGCCTGCCAGTTATGATTTTCAGCTACCTACTCACAGCCTAAAGAACAACCCTCTCCAGTTGTTTCTAACGTGTAAGAGAAGAATGAAGCAATACATGAACTGCACCTATACCTGTAATCCATATTGCTCCCATGTAATACTCCATGTATTACAACCTACCGTGATGCCAGTAGTATTTAATTACTTCGTCCATGACTGCCTAGCACTGAGTTAAGTATTTCCTAACTTTCTGCTCATACCTTCAAGGTTGTTTATTTTTTAAGAGCAGGGAAGGTGAAAGAAGGTAAAGGAAAAAAAATCATATAATCTTTTAATTGTACAGAACAGATTAAAAACATGCCTAGGGTCTTTATTCTTTAAAACAAACAAACAAACAAACACACCAAAAACCAACCTTACAGTCTCAGGTAACTCATTCCCATTTTGCTCCCAGAGGACATTAGCTCCACTGCTGGTGCATTTCTGTTGCCAACTAAGAGATTTAGCACACTTTAGTTCTATTTTCAGATCCCATGGTATTTTAATCTAAAACATGATTCTTGCAGGCTGAATACTCAGCTTTTCAGTTCTCTCATATGACAACGCTAGGCTCAACAACTTTGCAAGAAGCAAGGATCAAGAGCCCAGGCATTGGGATTGCTGCAACAAGCTCCCGACAGGATCCAGGTTTCCATGGTGCTGGATGAGCAGAGGACCCCATTGCCTCCTCCAACCAAAGACAGTATATTCTGGGCTTTCAGAGCCTATAAATTCTTGCCAAACCACAATTTCTGCCTAAAAATAACACATGGTTTTCTGGGTCCCATGCTGTAAGTAACAGCTTTTTTCTTGAAACTCGAGACTGATCTAGGACAGATATAAGTTTTTTGTGGTTTTTTTTTTTTACTTTGTCTGAAGAGCAGGTTTTACTCTTTTAGTCAGAAAAGAAGCTATGAATATCATATTAGTAAATATCACACCAGAAATAATTGCAAGACTGTGGTCCATCACAGGTTCACAAGAAGCAGTGTTTCCTTCCTTCCCAAAAAAGATGTTCAGACCCTTCAGCCAGTTCAACAGCTCTATCTGCTGAGGGATCAGAATACAGACCTACTGAAATTTCCAATGAGCCATAAAGAAAATGTCACTCAGATGCCGAAGTAAAAATGGATTCAGAATGACTAATGTTAGAGCTGCTAAACCAAAAAAAAAAAAAAAAAAGAAGAAAAAAAAAAATAAAGAAAAAAAAGAAATGGCAAATGCTGGAAATGGGTGTTGCCATGGAAAAGTGACTATTACATACTTTTAAAGTGCAAATAAATAAAACACACAAATTATGAAAGAAATAAAAAAAAAATGTCAAGGGACTGGATGAGTGAAACCAGCACTAAACCTGGCAGTCACTCCATTACTGCCAAATACAGCTGTGGATGGATAACCAAGACATCTGTACTCTTTTAAACAAACTTCCCAATAGAACTGCTCAGTTTTTTCATGAGACATTCTCCACTGCTTTCTGAGGCATTTGTTTTGGCCATCTTTCTAACAGTGAGTTGCTTAAAGTCTTTGAGATCCCAGACTTGCACATTCTCCTGAGTATTTGCTTGTACTTTCAATACAGCTGTTATGATTCACTGGGAACCAAACCTTTTAACTAGTTCTACACCCTATCATTGTAAAGTCAAGAAGAAATTCTGTGCCAAAATCACTACAGAATCAGAAAAGTACACTGATAAGACTATAAATTTCCTCTTGTGAATAAGGAAGACAAGCACAGTAACCAGCCATTTGGAAAGGTATTATCACCAAAAAAAGTCAGGTATATCAGATAGATCAACAGCTGCCAACAGCTGCCAACAGCTGCTAATCAATTGTGATGTGCCATCCATGTGATGCATCTAAAAGATCAGAAGATGATGAGCTGAGTGGTCCTCATCCTGGCAACCAGTTCAGTCCGTTCTCTTAATTTCAGGAGATGTTCAAAGCCCCACACAAAATCAGCATATAGATGGCACAGTTAATTATGCATTAACCCCGATATAAAAAACCCTGAGTGCCTCCAAGTGTCACAGTGTGAGTAAGTTTGCTACCAAAAGAGTGGAAAGTGAGTTAAACTGCCCTAGGAAACTTTTTTTTTTTTTTAATCCAGCGGTATCTATATTTGTTTTGACTATGACACTGAGTTGAACACGAGCAACAGGCCACAGGTCCCTTCTTTTCTCCCTCCCACATCCTTCACATCTCTCTCTGTGGTCAGCTGCTGGCACTAACACACAGCTGTTTCCTGCCTACAACCATCCTGTTGTCCTATTCTTGGCCTCACTGAGCTGCTGCCAGCACTGTTTAACGCGGCTACTGTCTTCAGCAGTTTGATGATTGCAGATATGATGCCTATTGCTTATCTAGTTCTCAAAACTGAAATACAAGGGTAGATAAGAGACAGCAGCACTTATCAGACCCTGCTACTCAAAAACTCAACAGCCCAAAATGCCGAGAAGGATGAAGCAATGAACTCCAAATGTCTGTTTTTGACTTGATACCTTCCTCCCCTGGCAGCCAAACACACAACATTTGCTATGCCGTAAGCCAAATTGTAATTACTTGACAATAGCAGCACTTATTCCACAAAATTTGCTCCTTCTAGGCATCCAAAGGGAGCTTTTATCTTGACACTTGTTCTACTTTCTTAATATTTTACTCAGCTATGTTATTCACACCAACATTTCAATGATAACTCAGTCTGCTTTATTTTCCTTACCTTGATGAATGTTACTCTTTCTATTGTGCTGCTCCGCAAACCACTTAACTAAACACAGGCTTATTTTGTTAACTTATGATAACTTGGGTGTGCAATCCTGACGGCAGTGCTTTCTTTGCCAAAGCTCCCTTTTCATCTGCAGGCAAAGCAAAGACAACTGACACCCACCTGTGGCTCCACAGCCGTGTCCCTGTGTGCAGCAGGGGACCAGGCAGCACTCTGTGCACTTGTTGTGCACTCCTGCTGCTGTGAGAACAGCACCTGGCTGTTCACAAAAGCTGTTCACCTCTTCTGAGATCATGCAAAGTTTCTGCATGATGGAATCAGCAACATGAGGCAAATGTTAAGCTCATTTAAACCTAGTTAAACTTAATTCTTTGGAAGTAACAGCAAAATAGTATTGATGTGTATCTGGACAATAGAGGTAAAAATCTTTGAATCACCGTGTTCTTGTCATAAAGCACATCTTCAGTGATTACAGTGGAAGTTCTGCATGTGGCAGAATTATGATAACAGGCTAAATGGTAACAAATTGCACTGTGTCAGATCTTGGAATAGTAAAATGTACGAATTGTCAAAAAGAGAAGACTATGAAAGTCCTTATCAATCTATTCTGGTGAAAGTTTTCCTTTTGGACAACAGTGTTTCACCAGATTTTTTTCTTAAACAACGGTGTGGGAATGCATCAACTTATGCTCAGCAAACACATCCAGTGCATCCTTGTTCACCAAGAGAAGGGTAGAGAGGGACTCAGAATCACAGAACTGTACAGAACAGAACTGGAGGGGTTGGAAGGGACCTCCAGAGATCAAGTCCAACCCCCCTACAAAGCAGCCCCCTACAGCAAGCTGCAAAGGTAGGTGTCCAGGCAGGTCTTGAGTATCTCAGAGAAGGAGAACGACTCTCTTGAGGCAGAAATCTATAGAGCCTGGTACACTGATACCATGTGTGTTTTTCAGGAAAATCCTTTAAAAGCAGTAACTTGCTAAGCACATGATATAGTGACCTTTTATCAAGAATTGGCACTAACAGAGCAAGTTCCTGGTTCCTGCACCCAATTTACACAAACCAAAACCTTTATTCATTCAGCTCTATGGGTTTTAGTTGACATCTCCCAATACTTAGTTTTCTGTGTTTTTATTCACCTCCTGTCCAGCTTCTCAGGGACTTTGCTATACCCTGTGCCAGACTCGGAATAGCTGCAGGGGAACTGTCTTGAAAGAGGTCTTCATGGACCTGTGTGGATGGTGAAGGAAAGCTGCATGAGCTAACAGTGTGTATTTTCAGTGTAATTCAAATGTTACCAAAGCCTGATGCAACTGTACAGTCATCAGAAGGAAAGAAAATGACTTTTTTCCTTATACCTAGGGTTGCTACATGCACTTCTACGTCTAGGCGAAGTTGCTGCTCTGTCTAGGCAACGCGAAGCTGCCACACCGGTGACACGGCTGAGGGCAACACAGTTCCCTTCCGGGACCGGCCCTGCGCTTTCAATAAGTTTATACTCGTTTTAGACGCAGTTTGTGCCGTTAATGTGCCCAGCGGTACTGTTCCCCTAACTTTTTACGGGCACGTTCCATGTTTTTTTTCTTGTAACAAGAAGAAAAAGACCTCTCTGTACAGGGGGGGATTCGGCAATTACCTACAATCACTCTTACTGTTCTGTCACAGAGAATGACAAACTTACCTGTAAGACTGGAGGAAAACGGAGACCAGCCGAGCACAGCCCCGCTGCGGGTACTCTGGGAACACACGGCGCCCCGCAACACGCTGGGGCTCCCCGCGGACACATTGCTCCGTCCCCGTCCCCTCCGGCTCCCACCACACACCGTTCCATTCCCCGAGGTCCCGTCCCCCTCCCCGCGCCTCGATCGGACCGATTCCCGTTTGCTGACCGCTCCCGGACGGCGCGTGAGAGGTGCCCGCACCGCCCCGCGGCTCCGCGCCTCTCACCGTGCCGCCGTCGTCAACCCCCAGCAGGCGGCCGTGCAGGATCTCCATAGGCGCGTCGGGGCGGGAGTGCACGAAGGTGCCCCTGAAGACATGGGCGAGCGGTGGGCGCTGCGGGGAGCCCATAGCGGGGACGGCTACACTGGTACCACTGCCGCTCCGGCCAGCTGCTCGCTACCGTCTGCCGCTGCCGAGCGCGGCTTCCTGGTACTGTCACCATCTCCCCACCCCCTGGTGACTTGCCCCTCGGGGAGGGGTTTCGGCGGCCCCCGCCCCGCGCCGAGCCCGCGTCCGACCCCGCCGCTGCGAGTGCGGGGGAGGCGGCGGTCGCTTCCCGAAATTTCATGGGCAGCGCCTCGCGGTCCAGCTGGCACCTGTTGCACTGAGCCCGGGGCGCTAGCAAATCTGTTAGACGTTTTCGAAGGAACTGATTTTAACTGCGACGGTCGTTAGATGTGTGTCTTGTGTATCACTAAATGGCGCTTACCGCTTCATTCTGTACTCAGTTATCAAAGGTAAATCTCTCGATGATTGTATCTCGTGTCCTCAGCTCCTGTGCTGCTTGTCGATAGGTACAGGAGCAGGAAATAGTTGCCAGTCCAGGTACCTGAGCTGCCAAGCAGCAGCCAACTGCCTTGTTCAATGGAGGTGGCCTTCAGTGTGTGTGAAAAAGGCTACAGAGAAGGAAAAGGCAGAGATGAATCGATGTTGTGATCCCAGAGAACAGCACTTTCAGGACCATAACCTGAGTTGAAAAACAATGCAAACATATGTTTATGTCAAACTAAAAGAGGGGAGATTTAAACTGGATATAACGATAATGTTTTTCAGAATAAGGATGGTAAAGCACTGGAACAGACTGTTCAGAGGTGTGGTGGCTGCCCTGTCTCTGGAGTTTGAAGGTCAGGCTGAAAAAGGCTCTGAAGGACGTGACTGAACTGTAGGTATTCCTGCTTGTTACAGGGCAGTTGGACTGGATGGTCTTTAAGGGTCCCTTCCCCTCCCTCGGTGTTATGATTCTATGATGCTATTTGCTAAGAGCATCACTAGTGAGAATACTAGAATAAGGCTTCACAGGGCCAGGGTGTTGCATGCAGCGTTAAGGCAGTGAGTGTTCTCTGCACTCCTGTCAGAAGCTCCGTCAGGCACCCAGGTGATGAATGAACTTGGCACCCAGGCGCTGGCACAACTCGTGTCAAAGCTGCAATGCTAAGTTTGCCATTAAAGACCTTTACCCTTTCCTCTTTGCTGATAATGCAAAGGTTATCTTTTCTGCAAGCTTTCTAGATCAACGGTGGAAGGAGAAAAAGCCACAGTGGAAAAGCCCAGGATTAATTTAATTTTGATCTGCTGTGGGCACATCATCAGCATTTATCTTGCCTTCTTTTGAGCAAGAATATTTTAGCCTACCGTTGAGCAAGTTAAAAACCACTTGAGTATACTGAAGTCAGATGAAGATCATACCTTGACTTTACTGTCAGCAAGCCACAGGAATTGTCCTAAATAAAATGGACTTACATTCTGACATTGTTAATTTCTTGTGAGAGGTCTTGCATTTAAAGAAGATGCCAATGAGAGAAAATGGATTGTTAAGACACAAGGCAGCTTTTCACTGTATTTTAAGCTCTTTGACCTAGTAAGCTTGCAAAACAAAACAAGACTAGTTAGTTTGCGAAGGAAATTGGCATGATAATCTTTCATGCAATTCTGTTTGCTTTCAAGACTATAAATACTTCATGCTTCCTTTAGCAGTGGAGTAATAAATGGAAAAGAAAAAGAAAAAAGGAAAAACACAAGAACTCTTTTAAATTAGAACTTGCAAAAGCTGTCTTGCAAAGATGTTTCTTGGGATGATACTCCTGGATCCAATGAGACTGCAGCTGAACCTGTCCATGTTCCAAGCTGAGCCCCCAAGTAGAAAAAACTGCCTTTTTTTTTTAATGAAGGACAGTAGGTGAGCAGTAGACTATTCTTGCCACTGAATGCCAAAAGGTAAAGAGATAAGAGCTGATAAATGGGTTAAACAGAGACTGAGCCCTGCCCGGTGAGTGAAAACTTTTACCAGCAATGGCTACTACTTGATACAACCTGCCTTTTTTTGTGGCAGCAGCTTGCTTTGTTTGCCAAGGCCTATTGAGGCCAAGCTGCACGTTCTCCTTATGCTGCCCTTGGTACTCATGTGCTTTATTTGACCTGCATTGAGCTATATATGGATCTTGGCTCCACAACCTGAGCTCTCAGGCTGGCAGACATGGGCATGCTGCTGTCCAAAGCAATACTCAGCTGTACTCAGTGCTCCTGGGAAGCCCTCACTTGCCTCTGATGGGGATGTGTGCTCTTCCTGAGTATGAGACTGCTTCAGCCATGGTCTCCTGTTCAATACCTCAAGGGTTACCCCCAGCTACCTGACACAAAGGGTACACAAAGCAGCTTCAGAGAGATTTAATCCACCCTATAGTTAATGAGGAGAAGATATCAGGAAACAGTTCATTCCTTTTGTATATTTAGGGATTAAATTCTTTATTCCCACTAACATTTACACTTTCTGAACTTTTGTTTCACTTAGTAAACTGTGCAAAGCTAGATTTCAGCAGCTTGTTTCAAAGTTTTGGGGCACATAAAATGATCCTAAATATCTGAGAAATGCAAGCAAATGAAAGTTGTTTTTCTTTCTGCTTTCAGAAAGTCGTCAATTGGGTACGTGTCACCAAACAAAAGCTTCTGTTTTTAGGACTCTGCTGCTGCAATAAGTGCTTGCAAAGCATGAGCATTAAGGCGATAATAATTATTGTTGTGGTGTGCTTGTTCTTATTTCATGTCATTGTGTCTCAATCCAGTTTATACGAGGGAGAAGAGGTTCTTTTACTATATGTATACCTGATGGTGAGATTAAGACACAAATGGGTCAAATGTTAGCCCGACCAGTTTATTACAAATCCTAGTTGCTTAGGGATATGGGGAAGGGGTGATGGGCGATAGACAAGAGATAGGAAATAAAAAGCAAGGAGTCTTTATAGAAAGCAAGAGAGAGATTGTCACTACTGAGAGGTTCATAGCAGGACCGTTGTTCTCAGGAACTCGTCTGGTTACCGGGGGGGGTGTGAGGAAGCCAGGAAGCTTTGCAGCAAGCTGGCCCTGGAGGGCCATTTTTCCAAAGAGGTTTTCTCCTCTGGGAACTCTCCTTGAAGGTTTCTTTGGGAGTTCTTCTCCAAAGTCCTTAGTTTACTGAGGGCCTTTTGCCCCCCATTTCTCTGTCTTTTTTTCTTCTTTTTTCTCTGTTAGTGTGACATACGTGGCCCAACAGATAAGCCAGCAGGAAGTGGTGTCTTCGTTGCCATGCACAAGCATTAATGCCTTTTGCAGAGGTCAGTCCTTCAAGCCGCACCCTTGAAAAAAGACTGCTTGTCCCGCTTCCGCTTATATTTACAACCGTGAGCAGAGGTACTGTGGCACAGTGACACCCACCATTGTCCCCCTAGATAATTTGCAGTTGTCACTTGGAGTCTAATCACCAGAAAGGCCTCACGAAGCAAGCTTTGAGACAAAAGGAAAAACAGTTTTCTCTTTCATAGATTGTCAAAATGTACCTCGTGTATAATTTGTAACATAGCAACTAAGTCAATGGCAAAACAAAATATAATTGATTTATCTGCTACTGACTGATTTTTCCCCAAAAATTAAAGTGCTGAGTGTGCAACAAATACTTAGAGCTGTTCAGAAAAAGAAAAAAGTGAAGCATGACAAACATCTGCTCTCAGATATGTACAGTATTAAACATGGGAGCTGAGGTTAACCTAGTATTGACCAACTCAAACACTTTGTGTTCTCTGAAACATTTATATAATCAACATCCATTTACAATACTTTTACTTTTCCAAACCTGTCTAAAACTGAAAATCACTCAAGAAGAGTAAAAACAGGTGATCTTAGGGATGAGGTCCCTTCCATTGCCCACCTACAGGGATGTTGCTTCTTGTGAGTCCTGGGCAGAGCTCTCAGCCTTATGTCTTCAAGGCTGCATGGGCTTGGGAGGGCCATCCTCAGACATCTGCAAGGAAGCTGTATCTACTTTCTGATGTCTTACACCCCCAAAAGAGTCTGGTGCTGGCATAATACTGCCACAACGCATCCCATGATTAGAATTTAAAGATCATACTTGTCCTGCCTTGTCTTTTGATACACGAGGGTTGCTCTGAAAGTAAAGTCTCCTATTTTATTATGCTGGCCCTTGACATCAGAGGCAGATATTGTTTGTATGGCCACACTGATTTTTATGAACACAGCATACTGGCTCTTGTTCATTGCTGGCTATGGAATGTGTATGGTGACTGTGAAATACAATGTTTTGTGGCTGAGAGTATGCTCTATCAAATATTGTTATTGTGTTCTTTATGTCTGTTGTAGTTTCCATGGAAATAAATAGGAGGCATTACTTTTGAAGTTATCTATGTCTATTTACGTGAAGTTCAGATTGACTATATTTATCTTAACACTAGTAAGGATTTTCTTATTTTTTACCAGGGCTTGTTCCTACAAAGACTTGTAATAAGTAAGTGAAAGGCATTAATAAGAAAGCCAGAAATACTACATGACTGTCAGTAAAATTCTTGTGTATCAGTAAAGGATCAACATGTACTAGAATTAAAAGCATCGGTAAGTGAACTGTACCAAAAGATTTAGTTGACAAATATGCCTTCCATTTGTACAACACAGACAGCATGCATCAATAGCCTTGCTAGACTTTACTTCTGATTGTGCTAAGAACGAATTGAGCAGAACTTGGATATCTGCTGTTGTAGTGGAGGCTTATTGGGAACAAACTGGACCAAGACTAGGTGTAGTTGACTGAGCCTTTCACCTGGAAAATTCTGCCTTAGAATACCATTATCTGGTAAAAAAATTAAATCAGTTAATTTATAGACATCATTATAAACCACCATAGTTAACTGTTTTACTTGCTAGGCTCATTTTCATGCTCAAAACCCAAAGAGCTGAATAATATACTTCAAGGTTGTATCAGTGATACGACTTTTACCTGACTTCACATTACTAGCAAAGATAAAACCCTTAAGGCATAGACAAAAATAAATTGTCATAAGGAATTGAAATCAGCAATTCTTAACTGGCATTCTCTTTATGCTACCCACACAAGAACATCTCTCCTGCTCAAGAAAAGAGCAAATGACTTCTTCTGTCTCTAACCTTGCCTGACAGTGGTGACTGATAATCCTGAGGAGCTTAGTTCTCCAATTCCAGTTAATGATGGAAGTAATTTACTTCTGAAGTGTTTTGTGATCTGTGAACAAAAATGATGAATCTGACTTACAAATATAAATAATAATATATGCATCCAAGTATACTCCTGTAAAATTGCTGAACTATTGCAATATGTTGACCAGCAGTTACATTCCTAAGCTGTACAAAAGATCTCCTCATGAGTACTAGTTAAGCAGTAAAATCACTCCAAAAAGATTTTCTGATCAAGTTAGAGGAAGTCTACTGGAAATATGAAAATGATGCTGCCGTGCTTTTATTTCATAACTTTGTCTGCCCCCAAAATTAAAACAAACATAGATATGCTGTGGGAATATAAAAATAAAAGCTAAAATTTCAGTCACTGAATTCCAGTAGTAATAGTGGAGTGGGTAGCTGAAAACGCAAATGTATTCACTCACAGGTGCATAGGTTCATGGATTACTAGCTTGGGAAATTAAGGAATTTTACTTTTGTGTTCAGTTGTCTGAAATTGTTTTTGGATTTTTTTTTTGTTCATCCAGAGAAGGGGATTTCTAAAGTGTCATGTTCTTATTTGAATTATACTGCATCTCCAATTTCCTAACAGTTCCTCTTAGAGAGGCAGAGGGAGAGAGAAGGGAGGGAAGGAGGAAGGGAGAAGAAAGAAAGGAACTTACTGACGATAAGTATTACATGGGTGAGTATGTCTGTGCTGTTTATCCACATTCAATCTGAGAAGTTGATAAGATCCCTTTTGCCTCCCAAAAGGCAATTATATGCAGTGAGTAGGAAAAGTTGGAATTTTCATCACTTAGATGTTGGCCAAAATGTATTACTGTCGGCCAAGTGTTTCACAATCTCATATCTTCCCTTGTAGGCTTTTTCAGGATACAACCTCAAGTAGTGGTCAGGAGCATCTGTTGGGATCATGATGTGTTAGAAAGCATGGTTTACAAAGGCTACAAAAGAACAGGTGCCAATAGATCATTAATCTTTTCTGTATCCACTTTTCTAGTCCTTTATTTTGTGTGTGTGTGTTGCATTTTGCCCATGTTTTCTTCTGGGTTTTCACTGGTGTGAAATACTCCTATTTTACCATGCTCACTGACTCAGTGGTATGAAGCAGAACTACTACAAGTGTATGCCATACTGGGACTTAGTCAGTCTGTTCACATTAGTTATTCACTGTACTGAAAATGCACATTTCTTAAGGCTTTTTTTTTTAATGCATATTTGTCTTATGTCTAAACTTAGCAGTCACGCAGTATCCATTCTGTGCACTGCTTGTGTGTTAGTGTGGTTTCCCTCTTGGTGTCAGAGAATCCATGACAGCATTCTATGAGGAAAAGCACCCATTGTTCCTCACTTGCAATGTGTCTACAAGATCCTCCAGACACTTTATTTCTAAATATGTCCAGCAGGATTCTGTTAGTAATGACCAGGAAATATGCAGTGCAGAAATCTGATCTTACTTATTCAGCATAGACATACTCACCTGGCAATCAGCTGCTAGGTGTGGGCACATTGTGTGCACCTAGGGTTAGCAAATAGCATGAACTGTGTAGCTGATAATCAGAATATGGTCTTGCAATCCTGGGAATGCAACAAAGCATCACATGAATTTTTTGTCCCTGTAAGGCACATTTGTCAGGTGGGGTCATAAAGACTTTGAGAATCTGCCTACTTCTGGAGATAATTTTTATTTATTTATTTATTTATTTATTTCACTACTCAGTGTGGTGTTCAAATTTTTATATTGCCATTTCTCATGAATCTCAAGTTGTTATCTGAGAAGCACACTCTCATGCCCCACGCTCTTGTTGACACCTCCAGAAAGGAATTCTGACAGAATTCACAGAAGTATCAGAAGGTTTCTCCTGAAACCTGTGCCAAGGCAAAACAGTACTGCTAGAAACACAAAAGCTGTGGAGGAGCCGTACTGACTGCAGCATTATGAAGATGTACACAGCATACTGCTGCAAAGCAGAATGACACGATGTGGAGACCTGTCATGGCAGCCATGTCTCTGCGATAAGAACCACTGCATCAGTATTCCTTTTAAGCAAAACAATGTTCTGCTACTCCTGTCATTCTTTATATTTTCATTGTGTTTTATAGACCTGCATGGTAAAAAACATCTTTACAATACTGTTTTTCCATGACATCTGTTTACCATAGAGTCTTTCTATTACTTAGGGATTTGTTTTCAGAGTTGCTTGCTAGCATGCGGCTTTAAAGGATTTGTATGATTTATGTAATATTTTCTTAGGCTTCCTTAAAACATGAAGTAAAATTCTGATTTTTCTTCAAAAGAACGGTTTTTAGCTTTTTGTGTTAGCAATACTAAGAGATTCCCTTTTTTATTTCAAATTTTAAGTTGAAACTTAAAATGAAACACTAAACTTAAGGTTCTTGCAGTATTGTGCATTATAATATACTTTCACACTGTACATATATTACGTGCAGCTAAATTTATAGGACTGTAGAAAGAAGGTATGATTCTAATGCTCTCTGACCATCTGTGCATAAAGGCTCCTCTTAAAACAATGCATCCTATTTTATTAGGTTGGCCCACAGCACCAGGGGTGGATGTTGGTGGAATGTCAATAGAGGTTGAACCTTCCCAACAATATTCCATTGCATTCTGTTGCCATGTGACAGGTGGCAGCAGAGGGGCACTTTGATACAATGGCGTCTGATGTGGAAGTGCATATGAAGCAAAGAGGTGTCACTGAATTCCTCCATGCATAAAAAATGACAATCACTGACATTCATCAACACTTGCTAAACGTTCATGGAGACAACCAGTGGATGTGAGCACAGTGAGGCAGCAGGGTGTGTTTGAGCAGTGACAACAGTAACAGTATGTCACCTCCACTTGTGCTGATTTTTATGAGCACAGCATGTGAACCTTTGTTCATTGCTGGCAAAAATGCATATGGTGGTGTCAAGGTTGAAAAATTGTGTTTTGTAGCTCAGAATTTAATATATCAAAAAGTGTTAGTGTATGTTCGGTCATTTCCATGGAAATAAATAAGAGGCATTACTTTCAGAGCAGCCTACATAGTCTGTGCCATGAGCTTACGCATGTTTGAGTATATCTCTAGGAAGATTTTGATATATGATTTGCCAATAATGGAGAATTCATTATGATCCTTAGTAAGTTATTCCAAAATATTATTACTACAAATATTATTACATTTCAAGTAAAAAATAAATAAATAAAAGCATGTTATTTGTAGTTTTAATTTTTGTACCTTGGACTCCCAGACAAGCAATAATTTTATGCTTATTAGAAGAATCCTCTATGAATGCTGTGCTTTTAGACTCTGACCAAGCAGATCCATTTACTTTCCCTTGACAAGCCAAATAGTACTTGTTGTCTTTTTACTTTTAGCTTGTTTTCCAGTCCAGTTCTCATGGCTCTTTTCTGGATCATCTCTGATTTCAGTGTCTTTCATGGACATTGAGAACTGGACACAGTATGCCAGAAGCGATCGTGCTAATACTAAATGCAGAGGTTATGTAATGTTCCTATTTATACATCTGAAACTAGCATATTTGTGATTTTGCTCCTGCTACTGCACTGGGAAGTCAGATTCACTCAAATATTGATCACAGTCAAGCCTATGGTATGATTAGCAAGTGAGTAAGTACACTCTGTATTCCTTGTTCCTTAGCAAACACTATGCGTTTGTTTATGTTGAAGCACAACCTATTTCTTTGAGACAAGGTAGTTAAGCTGTTCAAATGAGAGAACTGTACTCTGTCATTTACTACACTCCCATCCTTCCTGTCTTTTACGATTTGTATCAATGATGATTTTGCATTTTCTTCCAAACGGCTGATAATAATAGCATTAAACAAACTAGAAGGATCTGAAGAATTGCAGGAGGCACAAACCACAATGCACTTGTGCATTTATAGAATGCTTAGATATCTGTCTGGTTTGTAATACGAGCTGGTGTTCAACAGCAGGCTGTGTATGATATGCCATACTGCGTTTTATCTGATAAAACGCATTTGCTAAACATTCAACCTCAGGATTTTTCTCTGAATTTTCAATATTCTGAAAACAGATTTTTCTTTTTACTTTTGCATTTTGTCGTTTCACTGCAGCAGAAAATTCTTATTCAAAAACACACACACAAAAGCAATAAAAACATTGGGGTTATTGGTTGGGTTTGATGCTGTTGCTGTTTTTGTTTCATCACTTCTTGAATCTTGTATAGAAGAGCAGTGGGATCTCTACTACAGAGAATTTGTGTGCATCAGCTGGCACATACTATTAAATGTCAGCTCAGAAATGCTTTTGGTATCCACAAAAATATCTACGGAGTAACGTGCCAAGCTATTACAGAAGAAGCAAGTTAAGTGACAGCTCTTTGTGAGTCTGAGTGCCAGTTTCAAACCCCGTGGAAGTAAGGCTTCTCACACACTCACTCCCTCACTTCCCAGCACTACATTCCCAAAGTCCAAATTGCTCCAGCTGGGAGAACACCACTGACCCAGGATGGTTGGGCAGAGTCTCTTGCCAACACCAACTGGAAGCTGCTCACCTCAATTGCTGCTGGCTAATGGTGCAGGGCATCCCTGGGGCTTGCCTCTGCAAGGCTCTCTGACCGCCAGGATCTTCCCCCACTTCTAGGATGTTTCCTTCATCCAGGATCCTCAGCTGCTCATTTCCAGGGCTCAGTGGTCTGTATGCAAGAGGGAGAACATACGACCAAACTCTTAATGGACTTTCGTGTGTTTCTTTACTAGTGGAAGGATTCAGTAGGTACATTTTTTATCTTAGGTTAGGTGTTACCAACATATACAACCGTCTTCTCTACCAGCTGCAATTAGCAAACAACAGGCTTCTGATTGGAAGTGCAGAAATTCAGCTTTGGAAATCTCACATGCACATTTCTACTTGATTATATTCTTCCTGACAGCACTTACAGCTAAGATGTTTTTTTCACACATGGCACAAGCAAGATTGTTTTTTGTGATTCAGAATGATTTTCGTGACTCATAGGCCCTTTTGAGATGTAAGTGTGGCTCCTGAAATAGTAAGCTGTGACAGAAAGGCAAAGCAGGCAAAGTGGCTTGTTTCCTTTGAGAATCTTGATTCCTGGTTAGTTGTTCACGCACAGCAAGTGCTAAAGTGCTGTATTTTTTGTGGGTTTTGGATTAGATGTAACAGAGAAAAAAAATCTAAGCCTTCAAATGGTCTGCTTTCCTCTGTCCTCCACGCAGTCAGCAATGGGGAAAAACAGCACAGTCACCTACGTGGATTGTCTGTGAATGCTTCATTTCTCAGGGGAGGAATTTAACCAGCTGTCTTGTCAGAGCAAGAGAAATGGATCACTAGAGTAACAGGCAGCTAGTAAGCAAAAGAACTGTGTCTCCTCCACCTCTGCTGTTTGAGGAGGACATTTCTTTGACTCTACAGCCACATCACTTTTAATGTGTCTCTATCCCTCACCTCCCAAGGCAGAACACCTGCTGAGTTGAGAAGAAAAGAAGCTCCCCTACATTTCTAGGAGGAGTTCTTTATCTCTCACATCAGTGCTTATTTCTACTTTTCTTCTCAACATGGACTTTTTTTGCCTTTTGCTTTTTGACTGCTCTATTTTCAAGAGATTTAAGTAAAGCTTTTTACTTGCTAAAAAGCTGGAGTGAGGCAAGTAGCTTGTAGCTGTTTTAATAGCAGCTGTGTGCCAACCAGAGGACCTAAATGCTTGGCCAGCATCACATACATTCCTCAGCCTTCAGTGGAGTTCCTGGGTGGATGGACTCTAGGATAAAGTATGAAAGATTTACAAGTTGTAATATGCTTGGACTCCAGCACTGCAGCAGTGGTTTATCCACTACAGCATGTGGAAGTGGGTTGCTGATATCCAATGGAAAACAACTATCTCAAGTAGTTACTGACCAAATGATTGCTTATCTGGGATCTGGGCAGTTCCAGAGATATGTGCTTGCCAACATTAGAGGGGTTTAAACAGGGGAGTTGCTACATTCTAGTAAAGACAGACCTGGAGTATCACACCAAAAGAACAGTACAGACAAGTAAAACATCCAAGCAAAGTTTCTGAGTGAGAGGTTCATGAGCCTTTCAAGGTGCTTCTACTAACCATATGAGGTGAGTGGTGGTCCTCTCCAAACTCCAACCTAACAGCATGCCTGGTTGCTGCAAAGTAGAAATCCTGTGTACATTTGGAAGTACAGACGCATGCAGAAGATGACTGAACTAATCAATTCACACTGACTTTGAAATAATTATGGTTATTATATCTTCTGACTTTCCCATAGCTGTAACTGCAAAAGCATATTTAACAAAAATAGTGCTTTATAATGAAGGCTGACTTCAATAGGGCCAGCATCTGTCACTGCTGTCCTGGTTTCAACTGGATAGTGTTAGTTTTCTTCCTAGTAGCTGCTATGGTGCTGTGTAATGGATGAGCATAACACTGATAACACACCTGTGTTTTGGCTGTGGCTAAGCAATGCTGCACGGAGCCAAGGATGTTTCAGCTCCTCACACTGCCATGCCAGCACTAGAGGAAATGGTCAAGTGAGAAATTTTTTAATCACAAAATGAAACTGCGGGTAGTTACAGGCATCTGTGCTTTGGGCAGGATGATAGGAGAAGAGAGACACAAGATTTTGTGTGTATTGGTTATTTTATTATTGAAAGAGACCAATTTATTTCTCCAGGGAGAAGACTCATAAAGAATATTTGTATTGTTAAACAAGTTTGTACTGTGAACATAACCAGACATAACCAGAAAAGCCAACTTGTATTTCATGTTCTAGGCAACTTAATTGAAATAGTTCTGAGATTGAGCAGATACAGACAGTGGCTGAAAGTTAGACAACTGACCAGCTGAAGATTGTATTAACACTTAACAGCAATTTCAGTTCCCATGCCTTAAACAAAAATAACACTCACAAATATACACTAAGTAACTCCTAACCCCCTAACTTTCATTCACTTCCCACATGCAGCCACCTGCTCTGTTCAGAACCCATTTCTTTAAATCATGCTCAGATGCACCAGCTTAAATAGTCTTGAGATATTTTTTTTTCAGAGTGATAATGAGTTATACACTTTTACAATTTAAGTCTGCCTGCTAATAAAATACCTAATTTCACAAATGGCATAACTAAGGTTGCACATAGCACTTAATTAGTGCTTTCTGAGCTGTTCTTTTTTGTGTTTTCTGATTTGAACTCCAAAAATTACATGTTTCTCTTAGCAGCAACTCTGTAGAAAAAAAAAAAAAAAAAAAAGTTTTAATAAAATTTGCTTATCAGATTGCTGGTAAATGTGTAGAAGTTATATGGAGAAAGTTCCTATAAGGAGAATGAAAACAGCTATGCTAGCCCTATGGCTTCTACCAGTAGAGCATTTTGAGTAATTTATGAAGGTACTGGCTAAAAACTGGAAAGTTTTCATTTTGCATCAACAAGGGGGGTTCAAGGACTGTGTATTAAGACAAAATTGCGGTCACTGTGCCCTGTATGATGAAGTGGTCTCTCGAATTAGTAGCTCTTTCATCAGTTAATAAGTTGTTCTTTTATGATCAATATGTTGCCTTGGACTCAAAAGCTACAGCAATTTCTGTCCTGTCTGGATCTGGCTTCAAATCACATGTTTGTTCCCTGAGCCATTTCAAGCCTCTCATTACATCAGCCTGTGGTTAGATGAACTTTAGATTAAGATATAGAAGTTTTTTCACTAACTTGAAAAGAAGAGGGGAAGGAAGAAGAGAAAAAACTACCCATGTCTTTCACATGGGAAATAAAATCTTTTTTTCTTATTAGAAGTTCTAAAAATGAATGCAGCTCTTGCAATGCAATTCTTTCAATTGCTATGCACCTTTAGCAACCACAGAAAAAGATTGAAATTATTGGATTTATGGATGGTATGAATAGTACAATGAAGAAGGACCAAATAAACAAGCTTGCAATTTTTTCTTTTTTTTTCTGAAAAAATCAACCCTGCATCCTTGAAGAAATGGAAAGAAAGTTTTCCTCCTTAATGTACTTTCTTTCTCCCTCAGAACTCTAGATATAACTGCTTCTTCTTTCTTCCCCAGTTAACATCTATATAGGAAGACGTAGATATTTGAGGAGTATTTTATATTTGAAATACAGTCTTTGATAGGTTAGGGAATGCTTTCTGCAGTAACAAATCACCCTCTAATTACTGAATGTACAATATATGTTTCCAAGTCATTCTTCTATTTCACAGTACCATCATTTTAAGTGTGTTTTTTGGTTTTGTTGTTTGTTTTTTGTTTTGTTTTGTTTTGTTTTGTTTTTGTGTTTGTTTAATTTAGCTAACAGTTTGAGAAGCATTAGTGGATTTTAATTCAGCTCTTGGTAATAGGGAAGGTTAGTCCTCTTATGTCTTACATCAGGTCATAAAAAAGCTATGCTGAACTTCAAGAGGCCCTCAACATTGCATATGTACTAGATACTGACACTCACAGGCCATTTCACTCTGTAGGTTGGTGTTTAATGGAACCAAGCTGACTGCCACTAGTTGAAACCAAGGCCTTGTATATCCAGTCAGTCCTCCTGAAGATTTATTAAACACTAAATGTTGCATGTATATTCAAGAATCTAAAACATCTTTATATATATATATATATATATATATACATATATAAATATTTTTAGAACCTTTTCTTATTTCTCTCAAATCAATATATTTTATTGAGTCATGAACTTGCTCTTCTTATTCAATATGAAGAGAATGGAAAAGCACTTTGCTTTTTTACTGTCTTTAACTAGATGAAAATCAGAGTAATTAATGCTGCTGGGATGTTACATATTGACTATTACATTCCATGATCATCCACTGTATACAGGAAATCTCAGTAGGAAGTAGCAAAAGAGACATTCTGCATAATATAAACTCTAAGTATTCATACTTATGCTAGTATTTCAGTAATCCATATAGCACTGTCTCTATAAAAAAGAATAAGCAGCAAAAATAAATTGAAAAAATCTTTTTTTTGTTGAATAAAAAGTAGTTGGTCTTCCATCTAGTCTTGAGAGTTAAAAGAAATTGGCTTTTGCTTGTAATTTCCAGCCATCCAATCTCTTTGTATAAGAAATAAAAAAAAAATTACAATAGAAATAAAGGTTATATAGCTCAGTATGTGCTCAATTAAGTAAAATACCTTATTTATTTCTTCACAAAGTTTATACATGACTGCTTTTGACATGTCTGACTGCTGATCTCCTTTGAAAGTTACAGCTGACCTATACTGTGTGTTTACATGACTAGCTTAGTCATATTTTACTAAATGTTCAAACTATCAGGACTCAGTACGTGAAAGCTACTGTCCTTTTACAGAATCATGGAGACACAGAATCACACAATGGTTGAGATTGGAAGGGATCTTTGAATGTCATCTGATCCAATCTCTCTGCTCAAACAGGGTCATCCAGAGCGGGGTGACCAGGCCCATGTCCAAGTGGCTTTTGAAAATCTCCAAGACAGTAGACCCAACAACCTCTCTGAGCAACCTGTTCCAATGCTCCACGACTCACACGATATAGCAATGTTTCCTGATGTTCCTGTTTTCCTGTTTGTGCCCACTGCCTCTCATCCTGGCACTGTGCACTATTAGAAAGAGCCTTTGTCTTTTCTACAGCCCCACTTCAGTTATTTATAGACTTTGATGAGATACTGCTTGAGCCTTTTTTCTTTTTCAGGCTAAACAGTCCCAGGTTTTTGTCTGTCCTCACAAGAGAGGTGCTCCTGTTCATCAGTTGTCTCTGCGGGCCTTCTGTGGACTCTCTAGCAACAACTCATCCCTCTTGTACTGGTGAGTCCAGTACACAACCTTGTACCCAAGCTGTGGCCCCACCTGTGATGAGGAGAAAGAGAATAATAACCTTAGAGAGGAAAGTAGAACAGTACATGTCATTAAAAAGGAACAGTGGGAGGAGTTAGCTCATAAATTTAGGAATATTTTTGTGCTGCATACTCAATGGCAAATCCCAGTTAAGATCTTAAAGACGATACTTCCTATTGTCTGTTAAGTCCTGTGTTAGTTTTGTACTTATTTTTATTTAGAAACACTAAGCTTCTTCCTAATATATCTAAAATTGTTATCATTCCAGATTCAATTATATAATAATGTAAAGATTTATTTTTTATGGTAATTTATATTTATTTATTTGTATGGTTTATATATATATATATTTATTTATATGGTAACATAACAGGAAGGACTTCCAAATCTAGGGATTGTATGATTCTATGAATCTACTGACATCAGCCATCTGACACCACCTCATGAAGTTCATGTAATATCGATTTCTGTCTTCAAGATAGATAGGATTCTTTAATTTAATCTTTCTTTAAGAGAAAGTCTTTTTCTTTTAATTTCTAGCATTATTGTATTCAAAGACATCTCTTAGATGAAATTATCAAGATCTCAGTTTGCAGCTGAATTAGAATTCTTCATGTATAGATACAATTCTCTCCATGCACCAGTATGATGAAAACACGATGATTTCTGTTAATTATTAAATATAACAATATTTGACTTATATTTTTTTATTTCAATTCATACAACACTAAAACTGTAGGTAGTTGTCCCAGCTATTATTACTGTATTGCTGTTTTTGTTGTACAGATTTTCAAATTTGAACTTTTTTTCATCAATACTCACCCACTTGTATTTGCTTCAGTTACTACAAGGAGAATGGCAATAGAGATCTGAATGTTCCCAAAACATTGTATCTGGATGCAAGGCCTCTGTAACTCAGTACTAGGCTCCTAACAGCACGTACACTTCCAGAAAGAAGCATGATAGAGGGGGGGATGGAAATTTTTGTGCTCAGTCTCCATTGTTAGAGATGCGATAGTCTGCCAGCATTCAAAAGGCCATGGTAAAGGGCAGAGCAGGCAAGCTGTCATTGCTACTGCTCAAGAGATAACACATTTGTGAATTGTGAATGAATTTGGTATTGTGTATATGTACAGTATATGACATCTACAATGCCTTTATTCATCTTACACTTTTTAGTAGGCCATACATATTATCTTCAAATTTTATGGAGTAAATTACTTCCGTTTGCTTGAAAGAAGGTGAAGAAAAACATTTCACCTTTTTTTTTTTTTTTCCAGTTTCTTAATACCAAAGCACTCAGAGGCTAGATGAAAATGGAGAAGGCCTATAAGCATGAAAATGCATACTAGCTGACCACGTCTTTCAGAGACTGCACTAATCCTGTTTTGTGCTGCTGCCCTCAGACTTGCAGTGCTGTGGCTACAGATGTGCGTCAGGCTCTCCATCTGTTTTATCTTCTGCCTCGTGCAGAGGCCAAAGAGACAGAAACAGGTCCTTTTTTTTATTTGTTTAACTGCCAGAAGGATAAATAGTTGCAACTGCTAACATAATAAACATAGGAGCTGGACTCAGAGCCATTTTGTTTGGTCAGCAGTGTGAGTTTCCATGACAACAACAAACAAAAAAAGGTTAACTAGTCAGATTTAAATAAATTGTTTTCATAAAGACATATTTAAATAGCCATCTACGGAAAACGTAACGGTGTCCCCAAAAGATTTAATTTGTCTATACGTACAAAAATTCAAACCCAGATCTGGCCAGATACTTCATAACATTCGGGTTCGTAGCAGCAATGCTCTGTTGATGAAATATAACAGTGCTTATCAGCTCATGACAAACTTTTCCATGGCTTATTCTTCTTATTTATTGATTGCGTTAATAGGTTGCTTGAATGAGAAGAATTGGGAAAGGGGTGGAGAAAGGAGATGATGGACAGAATTGAATTGAAATAATATTTCTAAGTGGCTGTGCTCATGTGAACAGTACAGACAGTTTTCTTCCATGCTTCTTCTGCTGGGGAAACTTCCATCATGCCCCAGCTACCAGAATTTCCAACTCCAACAGGAGTTGGAGTCTTGTACATTCTGGACAACAATTATACATAATGTGAGCCATCTGCAGTGTCAGCTTAATGTCAAAATCTGACCCTGCTGTCACTCCAGTGATAGCCTACTTTTGTAAATGCCCAGCATGCAATCTAGCCTTTCCTGAAATAACCAGTTCAGCCTGCAGTACTGCCTTTATGATTCTGCCAGCATTATTCTACATGAGGCCTTTTAGCACTGTTGTCTGCTTTGGATGACCCATGTCAGTGCTCATTTTGATGCAGTGTTGTGTCAAATGGCAAAAAAGTTTGTCAGAAAATAAATCCCATTGTGTTCCTGTTTATTTTCAGGTATCAGGAAGACTGCGAGTGACTGGGCTGGAATTCTGAGTGCTATTCAGTTTGGTGCAGTAAGTCTGGTTCCATGAGTTGAACTATCCCAATCACAGACCTGCAAATGGTGCAATGCACCCTCAACCTAGTTGCATTTGACTAAACTAACATACATCCCCAAGGGCTTTGGTCATGTTCAATGAGAAGGTTCACAGCTAGATGAATAAATGGTGTTGCTTATTAGAAGAGCTGATTCTTCTGAATTGCTGGCGCTATATATGTATATACTGCATGTGTAGGTACCAAGAATATGAATATGCACTCAACAACAAACAAATTAAATTATGAAATAACTCTATAGAGCTTTCTAACTTTCCCAGGGAAGCACTCATTATAACGAAGTGTGATAATTTATCCAGTAGGTATTCTTATGGAGTAGAGAAGAGAGGCTCAACCCATAAAGTGATTCCAGTGGTGTGTCCCTCATCTGCAATGGTATCTTCCCTAAAATGCCCCCTCTTTTAAGCCTTTTTTTATGCAATTTTCTTACTTTCAGGCAGAACTTGAGTGACTCTAGTCATACATGCACTTTTTGTCCTTGGTGTAAAATCTTCTTGCTTTGCTTTTACAGACCAAAGTTTCAAAGTTCAGAGCACGTGCTCAGTGTGGGGAAGTTGCAGGGTTGCACCTTGGAGGTTGGTATCCTTTGGAATGGAGGTATCATAATGATGTTACAGTGAGCAAAGTTCACCCAGGGACATGTTTCTGATGTTTCCTTCTGAAGGAAGGAAGGAAGGAAGGAAGGAAGGAAGGAAGGAAGGAAGGAAGGAAGGAAGGAAGGAAGGAAGGAAGGAAGGAAGGAAGGAAGGAAGG
>NW_024884833.1:7978665-8008745 GCF_019232065.1 Centrocercus urophasianus | reverse complement strand
AAAGGAAGAAATAAAGAAAATTGTTGGCTTAGGGTAAAACTACGCAGTTTATCAGTTTTGTGGTACCACCTAGTTCCCATCCCTTCAAGGTTACCACAGTAACATTGGTGTAACACTCTGGTGTTGCCAACTCCAAGGCTGCAGGTTGTGTTGCCTAGGAAACCATCATAAAACAGATTCTTTGCACACTCACTATACTCTATGCTGGAATTTTCCTCAACCCTGTACCATCTCTTGAGAGAGGGACATCCCAACAAGTCCCCTCCAGTAGTTATTCCACATCCAGGAGTTAACCAGATACTTGCAAGGTCCTGCTTGAACATCTACATCCATGTTTCTTTACAGGTATTTTTTAACTGCTTTATTAATCATTTGAAACTGAACAAACTGAAAGCATTGTGAGAGAGAAGTCATATGAAAGTACTGTGAAAAAAATAGACAAGTCTTTCTTTCAGGATAGTGTAATTTTGTGTTTAGCCTGAGTCTCGTGTCTCTGGCTGCTGCCTCTCACCCTCCTACCCCACACTGCATGCAGAGCTCGCTGCCTCTCCTCCATCCCCTCCTGATGATGCTGGGACTGCTGCTGGATGCCCCCAAGGCCACACCTGCAGCCATTTCCCAGATGAACAGGTCCCACTCTGCAACCTCACCTCACACAGCACAGCCTCCAGCCCCACTGCCTCGGGACCTCCTCTCCCCTCCTACCAGTTTGGAGGTTTCCTCCAGTCTGCAGTGTCCCAGCTCTGATACAAGCTCTGGGGAGCCATGACTGGTTCCTGGCTGGAGCAGCAGAAAAGCATCTCAACTTCTCCTCTTATACCCAGGATTTCACTGTAGAAGGCGGTAAGGTGGGACAGGTATGATTTACTCTTGTTAACTTGTGCTGATTGTTCCCAGTTGCTGTCTGCTCCCTTCTGTGCACGTGGGCTCTTTGAACTGGGACTGAAGGGAGGCTGTCTGGGCTGTGGTTCCCCACGTTGGCTTTACCCTGTTTCTGAAGGCAGGTGGGACATTTACCATTCTCCAGCTATTGTGGACCTCCCCTGAACTCCACAGCATTCCAGAGCTCATGGAGGGTAGCAATACAAGGGCGTCCACTCACACAAGTCCCAGAGACATGTGTAACTAAAGTGCTCCTAAACAATTTCTGGCTCAACCATCACACCTGATTGCTATCTTCTCTGCTTCTTGAGCCATGCCACTAACCACCGAAACCTGGCAGACCTTGATAGTGATGACAGAGGCCATATCAGTGCATGCTCTAAGTCACACATCCTATCTTGCAATGCACCCACAGTTTGCTTGATCAGCCTTTTATGACTAATGTAGCAGTAGAATATCTTGTTGCCCTTAACATCCCTTCTAAATCTCAGATGCGGCTGAAATTTGGCTTTTCTGACCCTATCTCTCCATGCCTTGGCAGCGTTTCGTGATTCCTCCTTTGTAGCTTCTTCTTGGCTCTCATCCTGTCTGCTGCCTTTTTGCACTGGAGAGCTAAGCTGGAAAGTCCCACAGCTGGCTTCCTGAGATATCTTGTTTTCCTGAGAATTGAACGTTCTTGCACTTGGAGTATGCCATCCACAAAGACCAGCTAGATTTTCTGGGTTCCTTTGCCTTTTGTAGATCCTGCCTATGGAATTCCACATACAAGTTCTTTGAATAAGGTAAAACATGGTTGATTTGCAGTATCTGTGCTCACATTCCTGCATACAGGGAATAAAGGCTATTAATACCAAATACATGTCCTTTTTTAAAGGCTGGAACACTGATAGTAACTGCAAAAGAATGCCATCTTCATAAGACACGCTTTTCTTTCATAAGACACACTTCACACTTTTCTGTTCCTGGAAGAAAAGAAGAACACATTCTGTTTCTGAAGAATTATTTTCTGTTTGTTCTTTTCTTTTTTCCTATGAAATCAGACCAATTTGCAGTGAAAAGCTTGTCAAAAAAGAACAGCTATGCAGAACATTAAGCCCAGTCATTACTTCCAATCAGGAAAATATAAGTGCATTTATTTGTCCTTCACAGGAAATTTCTGTGAAATAATCAATCAGCTAATTTTCTACTATTATCTCTGCTAAGTTTATCTACGAAACAGATCTGTGCTTTATGCTTTCTGGAGGGTCTGACGTTATATAGCTACTGTTTAGATAATGTTAATTTACTACAATTGAATAAAAGACACACTGAACTCATGTAATTTGTCAGACTGACATTGTCCTCCTTCATTTTATTTTTAACACAAAAGCAGACAATCTTTGGAAACTATCACCTCCCCCCTGTTCAGAACTTTACAAACGAGCAGATCTCGCAGTCTTCAAACTTTGGCTTGATTAAGGCAGGTGGAAGAAATGTGGGCCATCTCTCTTTGGAGATATTCAAAAGCTGTGTGGACACAAGCTTGAGAAACCTGCTGTAGGGAGCCTGCTTGAGCACAAGTGTTGGAGCAAATGGTCTCCAAAGGCCACTACCAACCTCAATCTGTGATTCTGTTATATGGTATAATGAGGTCTTTCCAGGTGGCTTGGACAAGGTGAGGTTAGAAAGCTGTGTGCAGTAAAACCAAGGATAATTTTTTCTAGTTACAGTACATGAAGCACATGTTTCATGACACATGGGAGCTGTCAAAAATTAATGCTATTGATAAAAACTGTAAGGTGATGAGGAATTAGTTGCAGGAGAGAGAACTAAGGACTGAATTAATAGATCATGTTTCAGGATAGAAAGATGTCAGCACTGGAACTAAAGTTCTGTTTCTTTTCTTTTTATTGCTTAATATTTCCACTTAGCACTGTTTCTCAGAAATTGTGCCTACTGATATTTGATGACAATTAGGAGGAAATATGATTCTTAAAAGCAGAAGTTTAAATTCAATATAGTTTAGGACCACATGAGAAGGAGAAGATGATGGAAAATAGAATGTTTATGAATTACTGAAGTGCAACAACCATGAAAAAGATACAAATGAGCATTGAATATGGCAAGAGATGTGTTTTTCAGGAGGACCAGGAGCACCTTAGTGGTACTGTCTGGAAGAACCTTGACTCTGTGTACTGGTCATCAGTTTCAAGAAGGAAATTCTTATACAACAAACAAAATTTAAATTAGATATATGGAAACAATTCTCAAGAAAGATGATCAAACACTGTAACAGCTTGCCTAGGAAGGATGGTCTCTACCCTGGAGACAGGCAAGCATCAAATGGGCATGGTTCTGAAGTGTTTAATCCCAGTGGACTTTGCATTGTGCATGAAGTTGAATCAGATGGAGCCCACCATTCCTGTCCAAAACAATTTATGTTATGCTTCTGGAAATGGAGATCATCCATTAAAAGATTATGACTGACTTGGCAAACTAAAAAGGGCAGAAGTTGAAAGCTGTGATTTTGTCCCATTTTTGTCTATACCTGGCTGTTGACTGTGGAGCATCATGTATCACTTCAGCTGCTGCCCGCCAAGGAGTCGTCTCAGTGGGAAGCATGAGCTCAGAGCCCAGGAGAGAACAAACGGAGACAGCTGACACGGTCACAGCAGTTGTACAGCATGCAGCCCTGCATTACAGCCTTGCTGTTGCAGGTCACAGACCTCATGCTTTGTGCTGACCTTGGAGACCTCAAGGCTCACACTTGTCAGGCTTGCAATGTCTGAACTTTTTGTGTAACTTTATTTTACTTGATCACAAAAGCAATTTATTTGAGTGTTAATGACTAATTTTTTTTTTTTTTTTTTACTTCTGCATAGTAAAACCACAGTTTTATATGGATAGTAGCAACAAGCATTTATTCCATGCAGAATTAAGTATTTTCACCTCTAACACAAAGACACAGCATAATGAAATACAGGCCTGGTTTCATAGCAAAAGCCTTGATAAGTAAGACACAAGATATGGTTCAAATTTATACAGACATGAGCTTGGCACTGGGAGCAAAACAAAACAAAACAAAAAAGCAGAAAGTGACATAAGTAAATACCACCATACATAGTACTTTTGGGTGTAGCAGGCTGCAATGGACCACTGAATACAGGTGTAAAAACACAATGGTAGTAAACATACAAATTATCTCAAGTGGATCTTGCAGAGAGAAACTAAAAACCAACAGCTTCAACCAGGAGGCTGACATTGTCTGGTATTGCCCTTTCTAGGAGCTCGAAGCTATTGACTTCAAGACACAGAGGAGCATTGGAAACGTAAGCATAGCACCAGGAAAACAAGAGTAGTGATTACAAACTATATATAACAGTTTCCATTGTATTATTACCAAGAATCTTCTATATGGAAGTTTCTAACTGCAATATTATCCGTTCAATTTCTGTAATAATTATATCTCTATGACTAATGGTTTTGAATGTCTGTTAAAATTTCCAGCATCCTGCTTAGATTTTTATTTATTTACTTATTTATTTACTTGTACATAAGATACAATTCCTCTTTGTCCAGAAACAAAAATTTGAGATTGAAGTCCAACTGGCTCAAGGGCACAGTGGATGGACACATCTCAGAGGGTCATCGTGCTGGCCACTGCAGGGGTGTAGTGGGGAATAGGGTCTTTGTTATAGCTGTGCTGTAACGGTGCTGATGTGGTGCATGGAGAGGTCCCCAGCATGAGCTGGGGTGGCAGGTCATCAAGCATGCCCACTCTCCAGCCTCCATTAGGCAATTTTGACTTTTTTTTCAGTTCTGGAAGCAGAGTCAGAGAAATGTCTCAATAAATCAGCATGATTGTACAATTGTATTATTCAGAAAAAATTACAATTAGACCAGCTAGGCTGATTACCAGCACTTCTGATAGCAGTAGTTTTCAGAAACCAGCTGCAAGATTAAATTATAACAATGTAACCATGGTAGTCAAAATACTGTTCATACTCTGTTAATTCCCTGAAAGATTTGGATATTGGGGCATAACACTGAAAAACAAATCTGTAAATGCTGGTAAAACAAGCTGTAAATGACATTGTTTGTGGGAAAAAGGTTTGTTTCTCAGATATTCCCAGAGATAATATATATACCTCTGGTTCCTGACAACATAAGCAGTGCGTGGAGATAGTGGCTAACCAACTGTGGTGCTATGTGAATTTTGGTTACTGAATTTGTTACTGTTATGTGAAAGTGGAAGGACATGATGGGATTGGGCAAACTGCAATTTGCTTTTATTCATCTTCAACTGATTAGCAATCCATCAACTGCTAAAAATCAAACACTAATCAAATACAGTGTATTAATTCTTAGGTATCCTATTCCATGTGCTTCTTTTCTGGCACTGATGTTCACAGTCTTTAGGTCTCTGAGATGAGAATCACCTAAATATATCTCAATATTTATATCTAAAATATCTTTGATGAAAGAAAACAGAAACAAATTTGGCTAGTTTGGTCCGAAAAACATTGTCCTTTTATTTTTTAGATAAGAAACAATCCATTGTGGTCATTCCAGAAACATCTCATTTCTTTGCCAGAAGGGTGTTACCTATTAGATAGCATTTCCCTCCAACAGTCATGTCCTGAATGTCTTTGCCTTGCTCAGTCTCACAGTATGTCTTGCTGTAAGGCAAACAGAACTAAGTCACTACCAGGTCTTGATGCCATAAGAGAGTATTCCTTCATTAAGAAAGGGTGTTGAGCCATGCAGATGTTTCTGCTGAAGTGAGGCTGTGAACTTAGTTAAAAAAATTTCGGACCAGTCCAGATCCAACCTGAGAAAAAATGAAGCTTTGTCTAATTTGAAGCTTATATGATGGTCAAGAGATTCCGTAGAAGAGGAAAGAATAAAAGCTCTCCTTCCTACCAAGACACGTTCTCCAGAAATCTCCCACAGTCTAAACTCAGAAGAGCTTGATGAAATGCTAAGTAGAGCAGGAGCATGTGGAGTTTGCTTAGAACTTAGCACACATTTTCTGTATTTATATCTTTTTTCTCTGACTCATTCTGTTAAGTGTTTTCTCATCAACCAACCATCTATGTTTGGTGGAGAATAAGATACTGCCATTAATTCAAAGACTGGTGTTGTTCTTATGTTTTTAGATATCAAATAAGGTCAGGAAGTATAGTTAAAATATATTCCACATTTTAGAAAAATACATTTTACAATTCCTAAAAATTATTTCAGCTTTGTTCAAATGGAGGGAGGAGACCTGAGTCAAACACGTTTGTCCTCTATGCAGAATGACTAGAACAGCTACAGGCTAGGGGATCTAAATTGTTACGTATTTTAACATCATTTGAAATTAAGGGAATTGGTTTAGATATCTTTTGACAGATGGCATACAACTGAAAAGCTAAATGGCATGTATGTTTTCTATTCACATTTCTGAAAAGTGAAGAATAAAGCAACACTGTCATCTCCAAAGCAGTCCTTACATTATAAACCAAACAAGAAACTGTTTTTCCAGGCAGATGGCTTCTCTCACCTGGTAACTTAAATAGTGCTGTAGCTCAGTGACAAGTGCTGCAGGGGGAAGGCTTAGTTGAAGTCTAGGAATGAACCATCATGAAGCAGCAAGTATTTGGAGATATTATCTTCATTTTGGGGCTGGTGAGCTTTGGCATACTTCCAAAAGAACGAGAGCTCGATTTACAGCCGTTATTTTAAACACCACTCATGCATCTCCAGTTTTACTCCAGAGTGGCTTTGCGCATTGGCAAGGGGAAGGGATCACTTAACCAGCTCTGCTCCTGCTGCCTGCCCAACCACCTGCTCTGCTGCGCCCACTCCAGCCGGCCAGTGCTGTGTTTGCAACACACACGGAGAGAAGGAAGGACAATCTTCCTCTTTATCCTCTTTACCCAAAAACCTCCACTCCCCCCCAAAACCACACTGATCTCTTTTCCTTCCCAGACACAAAATCTTATTTCCTTTCTTTCCAGCGAAGGAAAGATAACATGCTGTTTTCCTATTAGTTAAAACATTAAAACTCAATTTTCACCTTGGTCCTAGCAGTCTCTGTAACATTGCAAGCACTGTCTGGAATTTATAACTGCTTCAGGAAAAGATCTTATAGCTAGCAGGATCCTTCATTCATTGCTCATCCTGCACCAAAATCCAGTAGTAGGCGCCCTCCCTAACTCTAGTGTTAATGCCTTTGCAGCCCTAAGGAGATGAACCATTTCACCATTCAAATGCAATATAGATTAAAACAAGAGAAAACCTTGATTTCCTTTTTCTGTTTTTCAGTTCAGTCTGTATTTAAATGCAAGCTCCCTCCTTGTCTGAGGCTTTGCATTGTTCAATGAGCTTTAATCCAGGGTGAATTTCCATGCTTTTCAAAAAGGGCTATACTGAAATGGCTTGAATAAAATGTGTTGTCATGTATATACAAGAAAATCACCATGAAACCTTCATTCTAACCTCATTCCCAAGGGTTGTTGTTTTTTTTTTTTTTTTTTTTTTTTGTTGTTTTTTGTTGTTGTTGGTTTTTTTTTGTTGTTGTTTTTTTCCCTACCTTTCAGAATTTTGTATAGCTAAGGTAGTTAAATACTTGAAGTAGTCTTTGAAAAATTACTTTGGAAAATGGTACTACAGCTAATTTCATCATTGTATTTCTTCTTTCTGTCAAGGTAATTTCAGATAAGTGAGACTTTGAGAATAACTAACAGCAACTGAAGAAAAAAAGTGTATGTTTGATGTTGAGATAAAAGCAGTTTTATAGAAAAGCCCTTTCTTACACTTTTCCAAGAGTTATACAAGTCATGGTAGCAAGAGAAGGAAGGCATTTTCTCATAACTGGATCTTGGCCACTGTATTGATCCAAGGCCAGCTAACCAGGAAGAATGTTTGCTGCATAGTTTTGTTAGCCAGAGCCGCACAACTGGAAACACTTGGGTGCACTTTCTAGAAATGTTTTTATTATCTGTTACATATCAGATATCCAATTCTCCTCTTGGTAAGTGGAGGAACTTTGAAAACCAACTCCTTCAGCTGCCCCCAGCTGGCGGCTCTCAGCACTTCACCTTCCTCCTGCCCTTCACTCAAAAGATCCCTGGTCGCATCGGTGCTCCTGAGCTGCTCCTCGTGTCAGGCACAAACCTACTGAGTGCCCACTAACCCCAGGCGTCTGTCAAAAATGAATTGGCCATGAAGGGTGTACCAGTGAGCTCCACGTGTTGAGGCACCAGTACTGCCTGGGAAAGGAGTGCGGGCTCACTGGTCATGCAGGTGCTTTTATCATGTACTTTGGACTTGTTTGATCAGCTTTTCTGCAATTTACCATCAGAATTCCCATGTAGATATGTGATTGGAGATAAACTGTTGCATGATACAGTAGCTCCAGTTTAAAACAAGGATTAACTATAACAAGTTTTCTGTTAGCATTGAGTTGCAAAGTAGCAAGTTTATTTTGGCAATGTAATTCTTTTGTGGGGTGAAAGAGAGCAAAACTGTGAACAATGACAATTGCAGAGTCTGTGCAGAAGTTAAGCTTTTGCTGTCACCATGGTTACTTACTTCTAAGCCAGAAACAGGGAGGGAACACACTGTTAATTTCCTGGAAGCTGTTCATCCCATTGAAACTATGTTATGTTTAGAGTCAGCCTCACCTGGCTTTTAAACCTATTCAAATGAATGAGCCTGCTTTAGATGCGGGGAAAAAAAAGAAAAAAAAAAAAAACAACAACACAGAAATTAATGTTCCTGAGCTCAGAACTGATAACAAGAGAAAAAGGAAACAAGCACAACCAGTTGAGGCTCTCTTTTTTCAGTTGATACAATAATCATTTGATTTCTTTTTCTTGTGGGGAAATCTGAATCCAAGGAATTTTCTACACCAAGTGTCGCAAATGGACACAAACTACACTATACATTACTTCAAAGAGAGAAGCTTAGATATGTTTATTGATACACTAGGATTATACATACTGACATATCAAAACTTAATTGTAAATAAGGCAGTGACTGCATAAGATTTGAGGTGGCTGTATATGTACTTACATATTGACGGCACAGAGGGTGAGGTAAACACCCTTACACAGAAGGCCTTCCCACTGAGTCACAACGTTCAATGAGGATCCCTTTCTTTTCTAAACTCCTTCAACCATGCAGATAAGGAGCCTATGTGCAGCTGGATCCATATGTAGTCCCAGGCTTGGGCAATGGTTTATGTCTGAGGGATTGTATGAGCACAATCTAAGACACAATCTTAGTGAAGCTAACAAAGTTTACAGTCAATCTAAGATGTGATCTTAGCAAGGCTGACCAAGCACAGAACAATCGATCAGACACTTACTGAGGATCTCTGTCAGCAACTTGTTCTGACATTAAGGTGTAAAGGATCTTTGTTCGGTCATAACCTCAATAAGTATCACTGCTCGAGAGAAGGTCTTGTCTTGCAGCTCAGTACCATGTAGGAGAGCTCAAAGGGGCTTTTGGGCTGATTACAATTGATGGGATAAGATAATTGACTCATAGTCAGATGTTGCTTTTTATGTTCATGCTCTATCGGCTCTTTCAGACCCTGCCACCAACAGTCACCCCAAGTTTGAGAAAGATTTGTGGTTGTTAATCTGTTTTAGCAAGAGTGCTATCAGTCCAGCTGTGCAAGGCCCTGTGTGCAAGGCCAGCTGAAGGATGGAGCAGAGGGAAGGAGAGGTGGGAGCAGGGGGAAGGAGCACTGTCATACCAGGCCACAAGGATTCTTTAAACTTGTAAAGCTTCTGATGCATGGGGCTTTTTCTAGGCCTTCTACAGTGATGTGTTCACCCTTGTGCCTTTCAAACCAGGAAAAAATTGTTAATAAATAAGTTAACATCTGGAAATTATGATTAAGAGAGTGTTCATGAAGTGTAAATAAACAGTGTTTCTGTTTATTAATTTATCTCTTTCAGCCAAAAGAAGGCCTTTTTTTTCCTCTTCTATCACTTGCTCAAATTCTAATCTACTCACTCCTACTTAGGAAGAAAAGGAGGTGGTTATTCTTGGAAAGGAGCTTCCTCCCACCTTTATTTTTCTTGAACTTAAGAAATTCCTTGACTCCAATTTTTCAATAGCTTCTGGAAATTCCTGTCCTAAAACTGAAAACAATTGGATGGAAATATTTCAATCAAGAAATTGAAAGTTTCAACCAATTCATGCAAGCATCAATAACTTCTTATTGGAATTGCATCATCAGCTTATTTGCATGCATTTTGGGTACCTTTCCATTATGAATGTCTGAAACTTAGTACTGAATAACACTGTCATCTTGCTATATGTTTTCCTAGTTAAGAAACATTTTACAGAGGACAACAAGTTGCCTTTAACTATTTCTTGTCCAAACAGCTATATCATATAAACCATTTCCTGCTAGATCACGCTGGCACTATGCAGGTTATTGCTGCACAAAATGATGCAAGGCAAAAATGTGTATAGGTCTGTAGAGAGATATATTTTCTTTTGTTAGATACAAAATCAGCAATCTGAGGATTGTCTGCCATTTGATAATCAAAATTGGTTCTTTTATTACGATATTAAGCATTAAGAATGGTGAGATACCACCAAATTTATTTTCTGATAACAAATATTAATTTTACCTCATTTTCATATCAATAATTGTATTTGTATATCTAATGCTAATTTTGACACTCTTATGCTTTCCTCTACATAACAGAAGAGTTCTTGACAGCTGAATATTGCTGGTGTAACAAACCCATTCACTGCATTAAGTACAGTTAATGCAAGTGACTCATGAGTGGAATTGAGAATAAAATGAACATTTTGGCTGCTGCACCTTCTCTGAAAAGCGAAACAGCAAGAAACTATCTTTTGTTTTAAGCGTCTTAAAGAGTCTTAGACTTTATAATGGTTCAACTTAAAACACCTTCCAACATCTAAGAACACTGATGCTCACCCCCGGTATGATGATACAAATATAGAAATACTGTTCTGCTGTTGCCATAGAAATGATTTTGGATCACAACAAAAAATTATTGAGGAATTTAGAGAAGATTTGACTGATGCTGTTAAATTTAATCTACTTCACTTTCAGTGCATGAAATTCAGCAGAAAGAACAAGTCAAGCCTCTCTGCATTAAACCATATAAAGGGGATGATGAGGACTGTCAGGACAGTAAAAAGTTGAACAGATTGTGACAGTGTCTTTGCTATCCAGAAGGACCTTAACACGCTCCAAAGGTGAGCCTGCAGGAATATAATGAAGTGCGAGGTTTTGCACTTGGGTCAGAGTAACCCCAAACACATATACAGAATGGGAGAAGAACTCCTTGAGAATATCCCTGTGGAGAAGGACCAGGGGTACCAGTGGATGAAAAACATAACATGAGACAGCAGTATGCTCTTGCAGCTTGGAAGGCCAATGGTATTCTGGGCTGCAGCAGAAGAGGGGTGACCAGCAGAGACAGGGAGGTGATTTTTCCTCTCTACTTTGCCCTCGTGAGACACCATCTGGAGTACTGCTTGCAGGTCTTGGGCCCCCAGTACAGGAAAGATGTAGAACAGCTGGGGAGAGTCTGAGGAGGGCCATGAAGATGATCAGAGGGCTAGAGCACTTCCCCTACGAAGACAGACTGAGGGAGCTGGGCTTGTTCAGCCTGGAGAAGAGAAGGCTGCAAGGAGACCTTACTGCAGCCTTCCAGTATTTAAAAGGGGATTATGAACAGGAGGGGAGTTAATTTTTTACAAGGGTAAATAGGGATAGACAGGACAAGGGGGGAATGGTTTTAAGCTCAAGGAGGAAAGGTTAAGATTGGATGTTAGGAGGAAGTTCTTTGCAGAGAGAGTGGTAAGGTGCTGGAACAGGCTGCCCAGAAAGGTTATGGATGCCCCATCCTTGGAGGTGTTCAGGAACCAGGTTGGATGGGGCCCTAGGAAGCCTGATCTAGTATTAAATGTGGAGGTTGGTGGCCCTGCCTGTGGTAGAGGTTTGGAGCTTGATGATCCTTGGTGTCCCTTCCAACCCAAGCCATTCTATGATTCTGTGATTCAATGACTCTATGATTGCATGATTCTATGACAGCTGGATAGCACATAAGGGTGGTAGGGAAGGCTGGTCAGCAACAGGAAACAGTCTGCTTGGAGATCTTTTAATCTACCACTCCCTGAAAAAACAGAAAACATGGCTAAAATAGCAGAAACATCCCACTCCACCGTGCTGCCAGTTTTGCACCATCAGAAGATGCATGCTTTTGCTCAGCTGACATGGGACTTAGTTCAGAAGAGAGACTTTGCTTCAGAAGTGAGTATTTATTATCTCACTTTGTTGGGTTGGAAAGAGGTTTAAACAAAAGTCTGAGAGCCGAAGCCTCTGAAGCAATCACTCTCCCTCTGTGACAGCTTTACACCAGAAACATGACTAGTTTGGATAAACAAGGTTGTTACCATTTGTGAGCAAATATTTTTGTGAATCACAGCATTATGCAACATTATGCTAATACTCCGCATGTCCATGAACCCTGGTCTGTGGAGAAAAAGTTGTTCTAAATGTGTATAGTTGAACAAGGCTCCATAGTCAAAATAATCACTAGCACAATACAAATTTTAAAATGCAAACTTCATAAAGCATTAGATTTAGTACCAAACTCCCATTGATCGTTATACAGTTTGGATTTGTACCAGGAAAAACCACCGGAACTTCCTGGAACAAAAAATGTTTTGCTGTACTGTTCTGTGAAGCACTATCCAGACCTGTCTTACTAATTAAAAGAACACATCAGTGAATGCTCTTATGCACATGGCTTATTGTCAGAGATTACTGACCAGAATATGAAATTAATAATAACAGGAATAACAAAAGAGCTCAGTAACTGGACAGTAAATAGTTTTCAGATTTCTAATCTCAAGCACTTATGTTGTAACTTGTCCTGCTCATGACCACTCTTGTATGCACAATTCTCCAGAAAGCACACTCCCACATGATTCAGGAACTTCTAAAGCAGAAAATACAAACCACCTCCCTCCGTAGACTCAAATATAATTCTTTGATTCTAAATATTCAAATGATGAACATTCAGAACATTATGGATATTTTTTTTCCAGAGCCTTCAAATACGTAACTGACATTATGGGACATAATTCATCTTCTTGTTGTTCTTACTTTTGCTGTCATTGTTGACATCTTTCTTTCAATAAAGGATTTGCTGTTCATGAATTTTATCCCATAGTGTATACAGCAACTAACTTTCAGTAACATACAGGCATTTCATCAGTTTGATATACATGGATCCCTACGTGCATGCTCACAAATTTTCTTACAGATTTGCTAAATCTGTGCCTTGAAATGTATGTATTAACAATGCTACAGTAATCTATATTTTTGGTACTCAGAACTGAGATTGCAGTAATGTAGAGACTATTTAGATAACACACTCAGTAAAAGGCAAACTGGGTCTGGCTGGGAAGAAATTGTCTTCATAGCAGCCCATATGAAGCTATGCTTTGGATTTCTGTCTGATTCTGTCAGTAAGACACCAATGTTTTGATCATTTCTGGTCACTGCTTGGACATATGAGAGGCTTTTACTCTTTTCTACTCTGTCACTCTGTAAGAAGTAGTCTGGGAGGGGGACACAGCCAGGAGAGCTGACTCCAACTGACCAAAGGGAAGTCCCATTCTTTATGATGCCATGCTAGTAATAAAAGCTCAAGGAAATGAGAAAGAAGGGAAGTTATCTTTGATGGTGTTTGTCTTCTGAAGTGACTTTTCATTTGCTGGTGCCCTGCCTTCCAGGGAGTTGCTAAACACCTGACTGCCAACAAGAAGCAATGAATGAATGCTTTGCTTTTTCCTTGCTTGCTTCCCATCTTTTGCATTCAGTTAAGCTGTCTTTTTCTTAATCCACAACTCTTCTCATTTTCCTTCTACTTTCTCCCAATCCTGAAGACTGAAGAGCAAGTGTGGGGCTGCATGGCCATGTGGCAGTTAGTTAGCCAAGGCTGATCCGCCATGGGAAGGCAAGTGCTTAGTTAGACAGACGATAGCATGAGAAAGTAACATTACTCTTTTTTACTTCCTCTTCTTGGCTAACTGAAGATTATTTTATTTTCTTTCTACTCTGACATGCACCCGCTTTTCTGCACTTTATTTACTAGCAGCTCAGAGATTGTCCTGCAAAGCAGCTGCTGAAAACTTACAAGCTCAGTGGAATGTCATTTGGTAGCAGCATTTTTCATTTTTAGTTTCCTTCTGTCCCAACAGTTCTGAGCTGGTTTTCTAAGACTACCAAGGAAATTCACAAACTGAGGTTAACATACCCCATCCCGGGAGCCACACAAGGCCAGGTTGGATGGGGCCCTGAGCAGCCTGATTGGTGGGGAGCAGCCCTGCTCATGGCAAGGGCTTTGAGGTCCCTGCCCATCCAAGCCATTCTGTGATAATTTATATGTCATTTGCGCATTGATTTTATTTTTAAATTCACACAAGAGAAGGCTAGATTTCTGAATGAGGACCTTAACACTCATTTTAAAAATTCACACAAATTCACACATTATCTATGTGCAGCACTACAGCTACCAGAGCAGAGCCCAGGCTGGGAGGCATGGCCTTTTAAGCCTTCCCTAAAAGCAGATTCCAAATCAAAAACAGAGCTCCTGGCTCAGTTGTCCACTGTTGATCCCAGCTCCTCTTCTGAGTAGCTGTAACCCCTCTAGAAGCGCAGAATAGCCACACCTTTCTGCACTGGTATCATCGTGAGACAAAATCTGGTGAGAACAAGGCACTTTCATGGTACAGAGCCTGGTGCCTTGAGGAACCAGTTGTTTCAAAAGCCTCTATCACACTTAGTACAAAGCCAAATTGCAAGCCAACCTTTTCACTTTGTTATAGTGACACCTGGTGTCACAAGGGAATTTATTCTAGAGAGGAATGTTGTCAGCATCACACCAGAAAGTCTTGCCTCTTTTCTTGGTGATACACTGCATATCACCAGCAAGCATGTTTTGCTGGCTTTTGGATATAATATATACATTTTTTTTCAACACTGTTTTTCTTGTTCTGCATTCATTAAGAAAAAATATATGTATTAGTATATAAAAGGTTATGCTTCATTTTACACAGGCTACAGAAAAAAAGCTCTGGTAAGGAATTGGTTAGGATTTAAGATTTTGGGATTCTACTGACACCCTCTTGCTGAGCTGCCAGCTGTGAAACTTTGCAGATCTTATGACCCTCATGTTTCTGTCTTACCTCACAAATTATACTCTGGATTAGGATCTGCCATTCAAGTTTGAGACCTTGTCATCAATGGAATATCAAAACACTCATGAGAATAAGAATGCACAAGTCAAAGAAACCTCAGTCAAAGTAAGTAAGTCAAGCATCAAGTCCAGTGGAATATCTTGATGTTAAATCCATTAGAAAAGACATATTTAACCATCAAAATATATTCAGGATCAGTAAATCAAGTCTTGTTGTCACACAACTTATTTTTAAGAAGGGGCAAAGGTGTCCCAGGTGGAGAATAACGTGACTCGGTGGTCTTGGTTATGAAGCAGCTTTGCATGGAGCAGAACTTTGCTCATTAACATTAACAATGCTGGATGATGCTTAAAGGAATGGGGAAGGAATGGCTAGGGAAACACCATCAAATTACAGTGATAACTTTGTATTTTGCCACTGTTATGGCCTAGTTTTAACTTCAGGAACTGGATTAGTAATTCTTTCTAGGTGATTTGTTTTTGGGCTCCAGAACAAAAATTACCCTGCAGAGTAGTTTCCGTCCATTACAAAATTGCTTTCATTTTCACCTAAAATTAAGAGGCCTGAGACAAGAACAAGGTATTTCTTTCCTCACAGCTTGAGTGCAAATCTCGTTAAGAATGCCAGGAGGCAATAAACACTAACTTGTTTTCAGATCAATTATGCTAAAGCAGTAGGTTGTTATTTGGATTAATTTCTACATGTATTACAATGACAGCTGGAACCTGTGAAGATGAAGAGAGGCGGCTGTGGGCTGTGTGCACCTCTGAATTTCCATACTCACAAGCTCAGCATTGTGTTTATTTCAGTCAGTGGCTTTTTCTTTGTTTTTCATCTCCACAGGGCATTTTGAACAGACCTGGCTCAGGAACTTTGCCTGACACCCTCAGATATTTGGCAGAGACCCTCTTCTCCATTGAAAGGCTAGAGGCATAAACACTTCATTTTGTGTTCTCATTAATGGTAAGCCAAACTTCCCCCCCTCAGTGGGCAGAAAAACACTCACTTTAACCACTACAGAAGTGAGGTCAGGGCTGCCACATCCTTGGAGTGGCAGGAGAGAAGAATGGCCAATTGGACACATTTCTGGGGTGCTGGGCGAGCGCTGCAGCCCTTTTTGTGTCACTGTCAGTCAGCTGCTAATGGGATTTTTTGAAATAATCCACATAGTTAACCATCCTGGTTGTTTGGCTCCCAGAGTCATCAGAGAAAAGTTAAGCTGTGGGGGTGTGAATGGAGCAACTAGCTGAATAAAGTGATTCAATATGTAATTCTGTTCTGATGCAGAAGAGATCATAATGTTACAAATGATCATAATTATTTGTACTCAAATGCAACCCAAGCTAATACAAAGACTGTGGAGAGTAAGAAAACTTTCTGATGAAACAGTAAAAATTCTGTCATTCCAGAAACCACATAGCTCAGAGATGTCTTAATCCTTCACGTTGCACTTTCCCAAAGAAGAATATTATGTCATAATGGCATCAGATCTTGACAAACCTAGACATTTATGCCAAATTCCTCATTAGATTGTTCTTTTCGGAGCACAGGATTGCAATTCCATAGCATCTAAAGAATATATAAGAATATATTATGCCTTTTCTCCAAATGATGCAGGTACAAGCTTGTTCCATTCTGGGAGGTTCAGCTTCTTTTAAGAAAGACTCAGCCACTACTGATGAGTTGAGTATGAGACATTACTTATTGCCAGTGAAATTCTTTAAAATCTTTGTCACATAAACAACAGAAAATCTGCCACTGGTGAAATAATAGGCTTTACCTTCCCATGGGTTTTATTTTTCCTTGGAAATGAAAGGTTTAGGGTTATTCTGCACTTCTCTACTGTAACAAGAAATGCCGTAGGGTCCATTTATCTCTTCTCCAAGAAGTTCAGCTTCATTTCATTTTACATACAACAACGTGTTGTTGCTACACAGAATAACCTGGAGAAAGGTAGTTACAGCTCATAGGCTGTATCAATTCTCATTTAAGCTAGGAATTTGCACAGCACAGAGCCAGACTGAGAAAAAAGGAATAACTAATGAGGAGGTCGGCTAGAGAGAGCAGTTCAAACTGTCACATAATCACTCTGCAGTCCTTGATTTAACAAGTGTTACAAGTTTCACTATTGCTACACTTACAAGCACTTAAACTGTGGTTAATCTTCATAGACTATTTTCACACACTATGTCAGGCTTGCTCAGGAAGTACATAGGGAACAGTAAGAGAAGTGCTGGGAACATAAGTATGACAAACTTGACTCTCAGAAATACAAGCTGTCCTATAAAGAGACATTTAAAGTGAGTGCTACTATTCAGGAACACACATAACCATTTCATATTTTTGTACTAAAACTTGGTCTTCTGTGCTGCAGTCGCATCAGTACATAAATGAACAAATAAATAACCAAACAAACAATTTGGTACTGCTTTCAAAGCCCTCTTAGTTATGCAATTACACCAAACTCTTTAACCTGGTTTTCTAAAAATTCCATCAGTGGTGAATTGAAATACGGATGATGCACAACTGAAATTCAAGTAAAATTCTAATGTGTTGTCTGCGGCGTGTGTTGTATTGTGACTTCAATTTGTGAAGTTAGAAACACTGGTTTGCTAACTTATTTCTGTAGGAAAAACAAACAAACAAAAAAGCAAACTTCCCTGTTATTTTATCTTAACTGTTTTAAAGAATCCAACAAAAATATCCACTATGTGAAACTTGGCAAGTATTTCATTTCTAGCCCACTACAGGTGATTTGTATGAGAACACGCTATCGATCTCTACACGGACCTACCTCATTTCAAATACTAGTATGTTTTCAACTGTTTTGAGGACAAGAACCCCATTTTACATACTCACTGTATGTGATGAGAGCATGTATATAGAACATGTATTTTTCATATATACCTTTGTCCTCTTAAAAGCTTTCAGATAAAAGGCAGGCAGAAGAAATGAAACGTGCTGACAGTGTGTATGACCAGCACCCTAAACATCTTGTTATTAAGGTCTCCTTATGCTACTTAGAATCCTTTCCTCATTAGCAGCTTAAGTCAGAGAGATGCTTTCTATAAGGAGAGGCAGTTTTGCATTTTCTGTCGGAGTCCATTTATTTGTGAGAATTCCTGAACAAAGAAAACACATGTAATTGTAGGGCTAGAGGTGGCTCATTTTTCACTACCTGCTATTTTTTTCCTCTATTTTCCTTGCTAATGCTACGATTTGCATCTCAGCATCCAAGTACATGCCCATTATAGGGAGAAAACTACTTACCCTCTTCTTAATTAACCAGTAGTCCTATAAAGCTTTCAGAGGCTGGTATTATATACTTTAGAGGAATATAGATCAATCAGTAGACAAGAGGAAAAACTGCCCAACCCCATGCAAAACTAGGAGTAAATCACTGACAATGCTTTTTGTACCACAAGATACTTTAAAACACTTGAGTATGTTTCAGAGATACCAACAAATTTTGACAAAACAGATTGATAGAAAATGGTGCTAGGAAGCAGCAGCATCCATAAAAAGGACTTTCCTCATGTTGCAATGAATCCAGATTCTCTGAACACATCCATACATATGGGAATTTTGTTTTCCGGAAACCTGATGAAGTAAATAATGACCGGTTCTATGATAAGCATTTCCCCTAATGAAGTGAGAATCATCCTGCATGCCTTACACACATATCAACAGTCCATTATCTAATTAATTACTATCAGCGATGAGTCACACCAAATGAGAATTGATAACGCTTGTATGGACAATTAACTAACAGGAATCCACCTGTACCAGCAGCATCACCCCATCTTCTTTATTCTTCAGATGACTAATTATTAACACCTATCATTCCCTTCTTCAGTAATGTACTAGGCATCTACCCACAATGCTCAGTAAAATTCCTGAAATCCCTGTCTGTCATCCTACACAGATCTCTTAAATATCATCTCAGCATACTGCCTCATGGTGATAGCATTTCCCCTCTTGCTAAGTTTACAAACTCACAGTATTCCTTGTAAAAGAAGAAGTAGGAGCCCTTCAAAATCTCAGTTAAAAAAAATACTTTAAAAATCCAAAGATGATTCCTATTGTGTAACTACCCTGGTCAGAAAACAAAAAACCTTTCCAGATTGATCATAGAATGGCTTTTGTCAGAAGGGACCTTAAAGATCCAACCACTCTGCCACGGATAGGGTTTACACCCACCAGATCAGTTTGCACATGGCCTCATCCAACCTGGACACCTGAACACCACCAAGGATGGGGCAGTCACAGCCTTTGCAGGCAGCCTGTGTCAGTGCCTCACCACTCTCTCAGGAAAGAATTTCCTTCTAAAAGTTGATCTTTCATGCGATTTTCTCACCAATTTTTTTTTCTATCAAAGATCAATATTTAAAGAGGTTCTATCTCTAGAGAACTCTCATTTCAACAAGCACTTCATGCACACACGCACACACACACACCAACAAAAAAAACCCAAAACCCTGTAATTCTGAACTATTGCTTAAATCTTATAAAAATTATATCTCCCTGTAATTCCAAATTTATTCTGACTTCTGTCAAAAATTAATAAGAAAACAAAGACTGCTCTTTTTATTCCCATGTTCGAGGTATCTTCAGTAAAACTTATTTTCCCTGTAACAGTGAACATACATGAACACAGAATTTTACAAGCTGACTCACACCACCATGTGAGTGTGCTGTTTTAGTTGCAGCAGTCATTTTCATTGGTGCATCTTTTAGCTACAATTAAGACCAACAACACAACATCAAGAGCTGTCTTCAGAGAGTGTCTTTGCTAGGCTAAATCCTGTCAGCCACCCCTGTAGTTTTGCTCAATCCCAGCAATTTCATCATAGCCTTGTAGAATCAGTCTTGTAACATCTTGTCATACTAGTAGCATCAACTACCCAAGTAAACTCTGAATAGACAATTAGTTACGACACGTAAATATGTTAACTTCAAACTATTTTATAACACCTTTTGTTTTGGTTGCTCTTGTTGTTCAACGTCTCTTCCTCCATACTGATAGATTATAACAATGACTTTGACAAGGCAGCCCTTCCCCTTTTCTTACTGCCAATTGCTCAAGTTTTCCTATCATTTCAGGATTTCCTTTCGCCTTTGGACAGAAGGCTAGGTCATTATCAAATTTTTCCAAGTGAAAGAATGTTTCCTGTAGGCATATCATTCTCATGAAAACTCACATTTCCCCTTCGTAGAGCCCCTCTCTGCAGCTGATGCCAGATTACTTATTAACTACACGCCAGAATCACCATGCATTTGCAGTGTCTGCTGGGGATGTTCCATATTTACTCTGTCTTTACCAGCGTCAACTGGCAGAACAACAGGCAACGTCACACAGAGACAGACGTCACTGCTGACCTGGTGGGAGGACACATCTGTCAATGCGGTGTGACCTTCTGACCATCTTCTAGTCTCTTCTAAACACCACACAACTTCTCTTCTACCACTAAGCATCTCTTAGTGCCTTGCAGATTAACTATTGGACTCTTCCAAGCCAAGCCAAGCCAAGCCATCACCATTCCATACATTTTATAATGATGAATTTTTTATTATTGAAATTGAGTGAAATAATCTGAGTTGATCACAAAGCTAGTTGTTTAGCTTGTAAACAACATATGTATAGATAGAGGGAAAAAGGAGGCTGGTTGTTTTGGTCATAAATTCTAGTGCTTTATGATTGCAAATAAGCATAAAAATGATATTCAAATAGTTAGCAAACGTTACACTTTGTCTCAGTGAAGAGCTATAAGTCTTGATGTATTAAGAAGAACAGAGAAGACCATGATTTGCAATTGCTTGGTGCTCACAGTTATCATAAAACACTTTGCAAAAATCAATATATGACAAAATGGACACAGAAAAATTTCTTTCTTCAAAAGCAGAGGGGCAGCACTGAAAAGAAACAAGAACTAAATCATGCAGATTACTAGTCCTTAGAGATAATTTAAAAATGATGTTTTGGATGTTAGTATACAAACTTACAAGAAGTTCAGAAAAAGTAAATGTGATGTTTTAATATCCCATGAAAATATATAAAAGTGAAAGACAAATCTAAATAGAAGATATTAAATAGCATAATGCTTAAGGCCTTATCTGTAGTGACGAGAACATAAACAGTAAAGAAAAAAAATATATGAGCTCAATGCTAGATGACTGATTACAAGAATTTTGCTGCTGTGTATTATTAACAATACTAAATACTAATGCTGTCATTTCAATCTGAACAGGTTCTGTGCTCCTGACCACTCTATATCTTAGCACTCCATATCTTGATAAGCAGATTTTCTTTGAAAGTCAGCTACGGTAGAGACATGGTGGCTATCCCTATCCAAAAGAAATAAAAGTTTCAGTATTTCCATATTTTGAAGGAAAAACACAAGTCAAAGTCCCTCACAATTGATTTGAAGAAGACATTTTTACATTTTTTCTTTTTTTTTTTTCTGTGCCTCGTAACTGCAATTCAGACAACGCCAAACAAGCTGGTTAATTTTTCAGTGGTCAGTAAAAACTATATTGTTAGTTGTTCTTGCATTAAACTATTTAGTAAACAAGAAGCACTTCTCCTGCATTATTCATAGATGTGGCAGATGACATAAAACAAATCAAATCACACTGAATCCAGCAGAAGTTCATTTCAGTGAAGTTCTTCTTAGAGCTTAGTCTACATTGAAATAATCCCTACAAGGAACTGAAAGTCAGGAATCCTGCTGTGTAATAGTACGGCATTTGAAATCGTAACTTATTAAACATAATTCTATATTAGCATCCCTGCATGGCACCTAAGTGTTTTTGTATTAGAGGAAACTACATTATGTCTACATCCGAATGAAAAGAAAGTGTGGAACATGTATGAAAAATTCTAAAGTCTTAAACATTTTTTTTTTCTTTTTTCCATTTCAAAATTTTGGTAAAAACAAGGTCACAAATATGAAATGGATATTGATGGCACTTAGGCACTCTTCCCATGGAAAAGAGACAGCTGGAGTAAGAACAATGATTACTTGATATTTCAGTAATGGCCTCTGGAAGCTCACTGACAAAAGATGCAAGTTCTTCCCTCAAAATCTATTAAAATTGGTTTAACTTTTTTTTTTTTTTTTTTTTTTTTTTAAATGACAGAACTTTTTATTTTTTTATTTGAACTACAGATGTCCATGTAGTTTTTCAAATGGCAATACAACAGTTGTGTAATACTGGACTCGATAACACACAGAGGAACATCCATACAAGAAATAACTGTACTTAAAGATTCAAACTCTGAGTCTTTCAAACAAGTAACAAGTCTCTCCACAACAAGAATCAAAACACACTGTGCCAGTACATGAGGATTTTTAAATGTCAGACCAGGTTTTCAGAGCAGAAGTCAGAGGAAAGCATCAGTCTATCACAATTCATTGTGTACAGTCTCTTCTACAAACTCAAGTTTTTGAATCTCTGTCCTTTCAAAGTTCATACTTTTAAATCTTTCTTCAAGCCTATCAGAATCTTCTTCACTGTCTGTACTACTCAAGTTCGTGTCAAAATCCAGTTCATCCTCCAGTCCACTTTCCTGGCCGTTTTTAGAAGTCTTATCCTCAATTCCATCTTGTCCTTTATTGATCCTGCAAAAAATCAATATTAAGTTAGCAACTATTACTTCTGGAATTTATAAGTATTTTAAATAAGAATGGGATGAAGGACACAACAGTCTACCTGGGTGGTGGGGGAAGGAGAAAGGAGAAAATAATCTAAAATTACTTTCATGTTGAGTAGACAGTAAGGGAAAAGAGACTAAGAAATAAAAAGAATACATATTTAAGTATGATAAAATCATAGAATAACTTAAGTTGGAAGGAAACTTAAGGATTAATCAAGTTCCAACTCCCCTACCACATGCAGGACTACCAATCAGTAGATAAGTGCTAGGCCTGGTTGCCCAGAATCCCATCCAGCTTGGCCTTGAATACCTTCAGGGACGAGGCATCCACAACCTCTATGGGCAACCTGTTCCAGCATTTCACCACCCTCTCAGTGAAAAGCTTCCCCTGACATCTAACATAAATCTTCTCTCCTTTACTTTAAAACTATTTCCCCTTGTCCTATCTCTATCTACCTGTGTAAAAACTCGACTCTCTTGTTTACGACTTCCCTTTAAATAATGGAAGGCCACAATGAAGTCTTCCTGCAGCCTTCTCTTTCCCAGACCAAACAAGACAGGCTCCTTAAGCCTGTCCTTACAGAAGAGGTTCTCTGGCCCTCTGATCAGCATCATGGCCCTCCTCTGGACTCTCTTGAAAACAGCTCTACATTTTTTCTGTGTGCAAAGACTGGAGGCAGGACTCCAGCTGGGGCCTCATGAGAGAAGACCACCTTCCTTGTCCTTCTGGCTACCCCTCTTCTGATGTAGCCTAGGATACTGCTGGCCTTCCAGTCTGCAACCACACACTGCTGGCTCATGCTAAGTATTTCACCTCCTAAGACCCCTATATCCTTCTCAGCAGGGCTACTCTCAAAGAATTCTTCTCCAAGTCCATATACATAGCTGGGATTACCCAAACCAAGTGCAAAATCTTATACTTTCTTTTGTTAAACCTCATTGGCTTCACATGGGCCCACCTTACAAGTTTATCAAGCTTCATTCTGGCTGGCATTCCTTCCTCCTGCCATATCAACTAGAATCATAGAATTATAGAGTCACAAGGTTGGAAAGGACCTGCAAGATCATCTAGTCCAACCATCCTCCCATCACCATTGCTACCACAAGCACTAAACCATATCTCATAGCTCCTCATGCAGGCACCTCTTGAACACTGCCAGGGATGGCGACTCCACCACCTCCCTGGGCAGCCATTCCAGTGCCTGACCACTCTCTGAGAGAAAAAGTTCTTCCTCATGTCTAACATAAACCTCCTCTGGTACAAATTGTGGTCATTTCCTCAGGTCCTGTTTGTTGCCTGGGAGAAGAGGACAAAACCCTCCTCATCACAGCCTCCCTTGAGGAAGTTGTAGAGTGCAATGAAGTCTCCCCTGAGCCTCCTCTTCTCCAGAGTAAATAATCCCAGCTCCCTCAGCTGCTCCTCATAAGATTTGTGCTCCAGATCCCTCACCAGTTGCGTTTTCCAGGGCCTCAATGTCTTTTTTGTAGCGAAGGATCCAAAACTGAACACAGTACTCAAGGTGCGGCCTCACCATTGCTGAGTAGAGGTGGATGATCACCTCCCTGCTCCTGCTGGCCACACTGTTTCTAATGCAGGCCAGGATGCCATTGGCCCTCTTGGCCACCTGGGCACACTGTCGGCTCATGTTCAGCCGAGCATCAACCAACACTCCCAGGTTCCTTTCCTCTTGACACTCATGCAGCCACTCAGCCCCAAGCCTACAGCGCTGCATGGGGTTGTTGTGCCCAAAGTGCAGGACCCGACACTTGGCCTTGTTGAACCTCATCCCATCCACCTCAGCCCAGTGATCCAGCTTATCTAAATCCCTCTGAAGGACCTTCCTACTCTCAGGAGCAATGACACCACCTCACAGCTTGGTGTCATCTGCAAACTTACTGAGGGTACACTCAATCCCCTCATCTAGGTCATCAATAAAGATATTAAACAAGATGGGCCTCAGACCCCTGGGGGACACCACTTGTAATGGGTCGCCAGCTGGACTTCACTCCATTCACCACTACCTGTTGGGCATGGCCCTCTAACCAGTTCCTTACCCAAAGAAGGGCATACCTGTCCAGGCCTTGGGCAGCCAGTTTCCCCAGAAGAATTATGTGAGAGACTGTGTCACAGTCTTTGCTAAAGTCTAGGGAGACTATATCAACAGCCTTCCCCTCATTTGCGAGTCTGGTCACCTAGTCCTAGAAGATGAGGTTGCCTTTCATAAACCCGTGCTGGCCGGGCCTGACCCCTTGGATGCCTCACACATGCCGTGTGATCTCACCCAAGATGATTTGCTCCATAACTTTCCCTGGTAGCAAGGTCAGGTTGACAGGCCTATAGTTCCCTGGATCCTCCTTATGATCCTTCTTGTAGATTGGAGATCTGCAAATCTCCAATCCTCTGGGACCTCTCCAGATAACCAGGAGCACTGGTAGATGACCAAGTCCAGCTTGGCAATCACCCCCGCCAGCTTTGTCAGCAACCTAGGATGAAGCCTGTCCAGTACCATGGATTTGTGACAGCCCAGATGGAGGAGGGGCTCTCTAACTGTATCCACCTGAATCACCCGGGATGCATTCTGCATAGCATCCCAGACTTCCAGATCAGGGCGTAAAGTCCCTGAGAATAACTGATCTGCCTATTAAAGGAAGATGTAAAGAAGGCATTGAGGACCCCAGCCTTCTCCTTATCCTCAAAATACCATATGACACCATTCAGCTTGGTGTCATCAGAGAACTTGCTGAGGGTGCACTCACTCCCACCATCTATGCCATTGATAAGGATGTTAAAGAATACCAGTCCCAAGGCAGACTCCTGGACAACACCATTCGTGACCAGCCTCCACCTGGACACAGAGCCATTGACCACAACCCTCTGGCTGTGACCACACAACCAATTACTTACCCACCAAACAGTCCACCCTAGAAATCTATCTCTCTCCAATTTGGAGATAAGGATGTGGTTGGACCATATCAAAGGCCTGTCACAAGTCCAGGCAGATGATACCAGTTGCCCTTCTTTGGCCCACAGATGCTGTCACTCCATCATCACAGAAGGTGATCAGACTGGTCAGGCATGATATGTCCTTGGTGAAACCATGCTGGCTGTATGGGATTGCCAGCTCGTCCCTGATGTTCCTTAATATATCTTCCAGGAGAATCTGCTCTATGATTTTCCCAGGCACAGTGTATACACGTATATACGTATGATTGTATATAAACAGTCTGACTAACTAGTTAACTGCTGATGAGCAGTCATAGACTAGTAAATTAATATAGAATGCTCAATAAAAGTGACTTATTTACTAAAAGAATTAAAAAAAGAGGAAAGCCTGCTAAAAACATTGCAGTAACTGTGCTCAGTATCAGCCCATCTTTATTTCTGTTCCTGGTAACTGAATCATCAAATGACACACAAAATGCAAACAGTAAATTGGCTTATGCATATTTTATGATGCTCTATATTTAAATCTATTTCAAAGTACTTTGTTCCTAAGGTAGAAATACAATCTTCTCTTTGGTATTATAATAAAGTGTCTTATTTGAGTAAGACTTATTTGGCCCAGCCTCACTAACATCAATAAGCATTCCACCTTGGTTTCAGCAGAAGAAAATGAAGCTGATGAATTATACTGATTTCTGTCAGGATTATTCAGAATATGGCATGAAGTGTAACAGTGTCTTGTATAGTTTCCAAACAAGCCTTATTAAAAAGGGAAAAAAGAAGCGCAGCACTGAAACTATATAATTTATGAGCTACTTACGGAATTACAATTTCTTTTTCTTTTCCACATTTGGCACAAACTTCTAGTTTACTAGCACATGGTCGACAAATAATGTGGTAAGGATCTTTCACAGCTTTCTGGAGGCACTTCACACTGTGAAGAGAAAGAAAACATAATTACTTGTTTCTTTGACAAGCACTTATTAAATATTCTGTGTTGAAAGACAACACACACAACACAGAGAGCCTTCAAAAGAATTTCTATAGTCCACTCTAATTCTTTAATATTAAAACTAAAACTGAAGAAAAAATATTAAATCAAAAAAAAAATCTCACATTAAAGTGACAAAACAAATCTTTCAATTCATTTCAATTGGTTATTTTGCTTTAAAAGCTGCATAAATTATTCATCTGGCTTACCAATAAAAGAAAATAAAAACACAGTATAAGAAGGTGCATAGATTTTCACAGATTAAAAGGTTTCAATCAAAACAATGCAATGTCTTTTTCTTGAACTTCTCAGAATGTAAACAAAACCAGTGCTGGACTTTGCTTTCTACAAATCCATGCCTGCAAGGAACTTTATCCTAAACAAAACCATCCTAAATTTCTAGAGGTTTTTGGTTACTGTTATCAAGTATGGTAGAACTCTGTACATCAAATAATTTCTGAAATGCTACGGCTTAATGTTCAGCAGACACTTTTAATGCCTTGTATTTTTGGTGAACAGAACCTGGAATTAAATAACCCACACTAGGCAGCTGTCTTAAAATAAGTCATCCTTGCTTGGTTCTTCAGGCACTCAAAGTCTATCAGGAAAGCTTTTAGTATGTAGCATACAGTTCTAAACACTCAATTTGTAGACTAACAGGCTAAAGACAAACATCAAGTATATATCAATGTCTTGTAAGACTCTAGCATCTCTACAGCTCTTCTCAGTTGTGTCTCACTGTACACTATTAATGCAAGCCAGTTTGTCTTTAATACTTGAATTTTTAATACTTAAATACCCAAAATGAAATTAAAGGCTAAGCTGTAGTTCTACTAAAAATTGTAATTTAAAAAGAGGTTAAAAAAATATAAATAAATATATATGCATAAGTCCTTGATTTCCATACTCTGTGATGTATTTCAGTTTCTTAGCTTGAAAGTCATGTTTTTAAAGTATGTATTTATTTCATTTTGAAGCGTAACCAATTGAAATTCTTAATAGCCTAGGTCTTTCAGAACACTGGCCCATTCAGCCAGCATAGTACCAATGGATGTGGGAACAACAACAAAAAAATAACTGCAGAATTACAGAGTTAAGAATGATATGAAGTCTAATTTTCTTGTTCAAAACTATGACAACATACTTAGTCAGAAGCAGCTGTCCTGCAAAGCCACTTTTTCTATTCCTCATGTGCTTCCCTGATTTACAAATCTTTTTGTATCCTTTTTTTTTTTTTCTTACTTTTGGAGGTGGATAGAGAGAAGACAAAACAATCAAGCCTGTCAAGATCCATCTAGTTGACATCCCTTCCTTCTGCCATATCAACTACAACACTCAGCTTGATGTCATCAGAGAACTTGCTGAGGGTGCACTCACTCCCACCATCTATGCCATTGATAAGGATGTTAAAGAATACCAGTCCCAAGGCAGATTCCTGGACAACACCATTTGTGACCAGCCTCCACCTGGACACAGAGCCATTGACCACAACCCTCTGGCTGTGACCACACAACCAATTACTTACCCACCAAACAGTCCACCCTAGAAATCTATCTCTCTCCAATTTGGAGATAAGGATGTGGTTGGACCATATCAAAGGCCTGTCACAAGTCCAGGCAGATGATACCAGTTGCCCTTCTTTGGCCCACAGATGCTGTCACTCCATCATCACAGAAGGTGATCAGACTGGTCAGGCATGATATGTCCTTGGTGAAACCATGCTGGCTGTATGGGATTGCCAGCTTGTCCCTGATGTTCCTTAATATATCTTCCAGGAGGACCTGTTCCATGATCTTTCCAGGCAAAGAAGTGAGGTTTATCAGCCAGTAACACTTCACTTCTAGTTGGTCTGTCCAATATCTGGATCAGGAATTTATCCTCAGTAGACTCCAGGATTACTTGTATCATGCCATGTTGTTTTCCCAGCAAACTTCCAGGTGGCTGAAATCCCCCTATGAGGATAAGATGCTGCAAGCACAATGCCTCCTGTAGCTGAAGCAAGAAGGTCTCGTCAACAGGTTCCTCTTAATAAGGCAGCCTGCAATTAACCCTGACAATCAGATGTCCTTTGTTGGTTTCGTCCCTGATTTTAATCCACAAGCTCTTAACCTGCTCATGGCTGTTTCTCAGTCAGCTGTTTGCAATCTACCCTCTTCTTAACATAGAGAGAAACTCTATTGCCCCTCCTACCTTGCCTATCCCTTCTAAAAAGACTGTAGCCCTCAATCACAGTATTTTGGTTGTATGATTGGTCCCATCATGTTTCTAAGATAGCAATTGGGTCAGAGTTTTCTAATTACCAAGTTTCCATCTCCATACACCATGCTGTGTGCATTGGTGTAGAGACACTTCAGCTGGCCTATTGACCATGTTACCCTCCCATATGTCCTAAGTTCCACCGGGATAAATCTGAGGTTTTCCCCTTCTGCTTCCTAAAGTGACAGCATTTCCAGCTCTTCTCTGTCACTCAGTAGCACATCTCCTTCCTCCAACAAATTTAGTTTTATGCTCTGATGATCAGTCCTGCCAGCTAGCTGCCCAGGTATGTTCTTTGCCATCCTGCTTAGTTATATCCCAACCAACATAAGCATGTCCAGTTTATACAAAGGTGCAACCTAAATCATACAATCAAAAGACACCCATGCGTCCATTCACAAACTGGTCTATTCTCTTCCTGGTTCCTAGTATCCAACCAGGAGGACTGAGGAGCACTGTCAACGGTTTACAGGCTGGTTTGGCCCAGCTCTGTGACTAGGAAGGCGGAGGGATTTTGCAAATCCATACCTCCAGAAAAGGGAAACAGGGAGCCCAAAATAAAAATAGCAGCAACATCTGAGGAGAATCAAATTAATTTACTAAATATGGTATCAGAATGCATGACAATACACCATAATACAATATAATTAGAATCGAAGCTAATACATATAATGAGAGAGAGTGTCTGAAAGGTGGATAGGCCTCACCATAACCTCACCATTGAGGTGAGATGCGCAGTCTGTTTGAGCAACATGGAGGAGAGCCTGACTTAGAAGAGGAGGTCAGATGACCTACCACGGCCTTATGTCTGTTCCCCCTGAGCAGAAATGATAACAGCACAGTGAACAGTCTTCTAGGGAATCTAGTTCTTCTTCTCTTCTGGGTACCCAGAGCTGGAGCATTAACACTTCAACTCCCAGTGGACTACATGATGTTATGATGTGGAACACCAATAACCAAAAATCACAGAAGCATGACAAGAATACTACCTATGCTTCCACTCCCTTCATCATCTTCCCAAGGGTCAAAAAGTCCTTTTTAACATTTTGTAATTTCCTAGTTGCCTTCTGTCAACGGTTTATGGGCTGGTCCGGCCCAGTTCCGTGACCAGCAGG
>NW_024884833.1:7957441-7978655 GCF_019232065.1 Centrocercus urophasianus | reverse complement strand
TGCTGACCGCAAAGCCTCCTGGGGAAATGTAGTTCTTCTCCGACGGATGAACATTCGGCAGATATCAAACCCCACCCCCAGTGCATTACATGATGTTATGGTGTGGAATACTGATGACCAAAAATCATAAAACCATGACACCTTCTGTGAGCCAGCTTGAAAGAGCAACAGCAGACAGTAGCCCTCCAGCTTTTTCACACCTGGTAGCCTCTTCTGGATGTCCCAGATGCAGGCTTCTGGCAGACAGAAAACTTCTTAAACGATTACCTGGGCAGCAAATGGGAGCCTCAGTGCTTCTCAGGGCAAAATCCCTAATCACAAAGATGCTTTGCCTTTTCTTTAACTGCACTGGTTCTAACTCAGATTTTTGGTTGGACCATCCTAACTTGGTTTCTTCTTTCCAGTTCTCAGCCACTGTCCAGACCTTCTTCTCTTCCCATCCCCAGAGCTCCACATCTGTTGCTTGAGAGTATTTCAGGGGCAAGAGAAAGGCTTCTCCTTCTGGCCTGAGTAGAGACAAAGGTCCAGTTTCCCTCATTTTGAAATTTTTTTTGCCATCTGACTCCTTAAGTCCAGAAGTCTGCTTATCTTCTTTCCCTTGCTGAAACTTAAGACAGGGCTGTTGGTCTGGCTTCTGTTACTGTATGACACCAAACATCACAGTCTCTCCAACTGCTGGATACATCTCAGCCTGGTGTTTTCCTCATGCAACCTGGCCACCAGCTCAAAAAGTTGATCAAGCTGGGCACACCCGCAACCATGACACCCCACTCTGCCCTCAGGCTCAAAGTTCTGGGCAGCTTTTGCTCTTGCTGTGCTCCCTACCTGTGTGAACTGTGCACCACACCCTCACTGCCATGCCATGCCCATCTGCATGATCTATTTGTCACCTGTGAAAGATTTTTTGTTTTTGAATCCCTACTTAGTGGTAAGCATAACCCAGAACATCCACTTTGGAAACTAGAGACTTCTACATTAAGTAGAACGATTTATTCTATAACATGAAAGGATGACACTGCTTAAAAACAAAATATTTTTTGTGTATGGCTTCATATTAAAAAGTAAAACTTCATGTAAGTAGCAGATACAATATGAACAGATATTCCTTCTCTTTCAGACTTAAGAAAACCAAAATTAAGACACAATCATTCAGGAAATTATGCATGTTCTCACATAACCTCCCCAACCGGTTCAGAAGCATATATGTCAGAAGTATGTAACTAAGAACAACATACAAATACAGAAGGAACTAGGGAGACAAAGCTGATTATTTTATGCACCACATCCCAGCTATAGTTTCCTTGAGTTCAGTGTTTCATTGCTGGATTGTTAGCTGCATCTGGAGACACTGATGTAAGAACCTCTACAGATGTGCAATTCTGACTTGCTACAAGATCTGAGAAAATCACACTATAACTGATTCAGTTCTAACTCTTTTTTCTGGGAGGACACTGACATGTTTTTGGAAACTTACAGGTTCAAAATAATCATTAAGAATATTCAAACATTTTAACAGTGAGGAAGGAAGCAGCTGCTTTGCTATGTTTTCTAATATTTAAGATAAAAGCATTAAAGAAATTGAAAATTAATACAGTATTTTGATTATTGCTGCAGACTTCAGACTGAAAAACATGATATATAAGTAGTATAGACTTGCAGCAGCTACAAGTTTCCAAAAACAAAATATGCTCCAGAAAGTTCACAAACAATACTGCCAGTGATTAAGACAAAGTATCTGTACTCACCATTTTTTAGGTTTTGATAGTAGTTTATACTTGCTGAATTTTACCCGCCACTCCAAAATACCTTTACAATGCTGACACACTCCATCATGAAGTTTAGAATTTATTTTCTAAATAAACAAATAATAATTAGAATCAGAGAAGCTTTCTTATCTTTATAAGTATAATCTTGCTTAGAAAGCATTTTTACGCATCATGTGATTCACACTGTATTTAGAAAATTATCTGATGTTAATCATTTTATACATTTACCACTTGTTATTTTCTTCAGCAGAAAGAGTGGTGAGGTCACCCTCTACTTTGAGTTTGCTATAATGCTACAATAAAGAAAGCTCTGATGCCTGCTATGTACTGGGAACGAAGTTTGCCAGGAAACACAGTTATTCAGACAACACAAAAACTTTCTGAGAGAAGAAAATCAATAAAAAGTCCTCAGTAGATACCTGTGAAAATGTTGCCAATCAAACAGGTCAGCTTGATCGTGCTCATACTTTCAAAATGCATGCAATTTGAAGATATGCCTTCTTTCCAGTGCTTAATTCGCATAAAGATTCCAAGCAGGATAGCCTTAATAAGCTTCTAAAAATGTGCAAATAAGACCCAGCTTCCCAGTTCTCCCTCTCACTATCCTAATTTGCATTAATTAGTAATGCAGGAGGGAAGACAGACACAAAGGTCATTTGTATTCACAAGCATGCTTTACTGTAATCAACTACTTTTGGTATTGTCAAGGCAGAACCCAATAAACTTAAAAACACTGCAACAGTTCACACTGAAGACAGTTGAAATAACTGCTGAAGAAGTTGCTAACACCTTCTTTCGAAACAAGAGTTAGCTTCCTTGCTGACAAACACCTAGTTTCCAATAACGTGTCATACTATCAGTGCTGGGGACAGAACCCTGTCCCTACGTGACACAGGGATTGGCTCAGCAATGTGTAACACACCTGGAATTTAGGAGGCCACACTGAAGGTGTGCGTGGCGTAAACAGTGCAGAGTAAGGCAGGCATTACTTTCACCTCTCATTTGAAGGAAACTCAAAGTCTGTAGAACAGATATCTTACTTCAGATGCTACTGAATGATTCTTATGGTACAGTGAAATGCATATAGTTATTATTAATAGCACTTCTTCTCCTCCCTTTCCCCCCCTTCCACTCCCATATCTCATACAGCTCCTGAATATATAATAATCACAGAATCACAGAATCACAGAATTGTAGGGGTTGGAAGGGACCTCCAGAGATCATCGAGTCCAATCCCCTGCCAAAGCAGGTTCCCTACAGCAGGTAACACAGGTAGGCATCCAGGCAGGTCTGGAACATCTCCAGAGAAGGAGACTCCACCACCTCCCTGGGCAGCCTGTTCCAGTGCTCCGTCACCTCACCGTAAGAAGTTCTTGCGCACATTTGTGCGGAACTTCCTATGCTGCAGTTTCCGGCCGTTTCCCCTTGTCCTTCTCCACTCACCACTGGAAAGAGTCCGTCCTCGCCATTCTGCCCCCCACACCTTAGATATTTATAGACCTGGATCAGGTCCCCTCTCAGTCTTCTTTTCTCAAGGCTAATCTTCCAGTCATTAGTTTTTAATTTTATTTTTTATAAAACAAAAAGGCAGATCATGCTGAGTTGCAAAGATGTCTTTTCACATTGCTCATAAGACAGCACTCAGAATGCTTGGAAATGCCTCTTACAGCAGGACCAAGGACTTGCCACATAGCATATATGCCAGCTTTGTTTCGAACAAGTTCCAGAGTCTTATCTGAACTCATTCTGAACTCCTCCCTCCAATTCTCTAATTCACTGTTTCCCCACAGAAACTCTCTCATGCATTATGAGTAATATATGAGAAGCTCAAAAAGTAAAGTAATTCCATTTCATAGTAACAAGCACATTATCTATGTAAAGTCTGTCAACCTCTACCAGGTACAGAGCAGGTCTGTATATTTAGACTGTTTTTACACAGTCAAGTTTCAACTATTCCACATTCCTGGTTCGATCAGTCATGCTCCAAACATTCAGGACAAAGCTACAAATTTGGCTGTAGCTACTGTACTTCAGTCCTGATCCAAGGCACCTGGACTTATCAACAGCCATCTGTAGGACTACGAATTTAACAATTTGGAATTCAAAGAAAAACGAGGAATCTGCTCAGAAGTTGGCAACTGGAAGAAAGACAGCAGATTTTAAGTTTCAACTTCATCCTTCTAACAGGCACACATACAGCACAGTACCTTCCTCCTCTTCAGCCATGTCCTTTATTTTTTACTCAATTTTGGCACTGCAGGTATGGGGTGAGATGGTTAATCATTGGCTCAGCATATCTGAATGGGAAACCAATTCTAACATCCTTCCACTAGCCAGGGAATTAGAAAATCAAAACAGAACGATGGATTGATGTAAAGCACATTAAGCCGCAGATTTACCCAGTTAAATCTTGATTTGTGCTTGTCTTCTAAGTTTATCTTGCTCATAAATAGTACCTGATTTTCAAATCTTACTAATACAAGCTGCTTTTCATGAGCAAAACAGACTTGATGAAGCCAATAAAATTGTGCAAAATTAAACATTTGGATCATTTTTTTTATTATTTTTTGATTGAGAAACATGTAAGATCAAGTTCCCCTCACAAACATGAAGAGAAACGTCCCTTCTATCTCAGCCATAACATGGAAATTAATAGTAAAATAAATTTCTCTGTTGCTTGTTTTTCCCATTAATATTCACTCTTGTATGTATCTGATACATTTCACATATTCAGACTTCTTTCTTTTCAACCATTTAATAGCTTGCTTTCATCTAACAGTATAAAAAACCCAACTACATACACAAAGACCTGAAATAGGATTTCAAACATCTTTTCCATTCAAACTTTTTTTTTTAAACAGCTTTCACTCAGCTTTCTCACACACAACAACATGGTAATGCTTAATGCTTCTGGTCTGAAATGTTTTTTCTAGGTGTGAAAACTACTCAGATTAGATTCTGTTTCTGTCACAGCCGTTTTTTACTTTCATTTCCCTATTTTACATACTAGCTCTTTCCTCTTCCCCTTTACCATACTTCCTCCAATATCAGGATAGCTCATTCAATGCTTGCAGTACTTCTGTATGTTCTCCAAAGACACAGCAATTATGCAAAGCTGGCATATATAAACAAGTCTGAAGTACGCAGTCACAAAACATTCCATGTGCATATAATATACACAGTCAGGTCAACTGCATCAATAAAACAGCATCCTCTGTATGCTCAACTAACCCAACATTAAAACATTTAACAATCTGCCAAAAGCAGTTCAGAAAGTATTAAAGTAAACACATGTGCCTACACCTACTAACCTGGCTCACAAAATGACTCCTAGCTTAAGCTTAGCATTAAAGAAGCAGTCACAAGGAGGATGTAATAATAATGGGGTTTCAAAGATGCCTCACTGTCTGTCTGGAAGTTTCTAATTATGTGTGCATGCACGTGTGTTTTGATTCATTGCACTGACAGCAGACTTCTACGACACATCAGTGGCTTATTCTACTATAAATCAACACGGCATCAACGCTATCCAAAATCTTTCTTCTCATAAGAAACAGCAGATACTGATTGGATCAACAAAGCTGAATGCAACATTTCTGAGTGACTGCATTCTTAGAAAAACAAGACTCCACACAATCTCCAGTGTACAACTACAAAGTAGTTAGAACAGAACAGTGCAAACTAACAGACAGAAACTCGGTGATAGAAAATCCTTGTATTAGCTATAGTACATGCCTCACAGACTGAAATCAGTTTCCCCAGCAAACTTCACTTGCTCACATACAGCATATACTGACTTTAAAACACACGAAATCGAAATCTTCCTTTTAAGCCCAATTCCAAACGGCCTTCTTGATCTCCAAGACATTCAGCCTTTTTTCACATCAGTGGAGAGGTTCTTAATAACTTCATTCTCCAAGAACAACCACTTATCTGAGAATGTATGAGACTGTGCATATTTAGAAGAACTTACAATGCGCATATGTACTGTGTCTACCTTCAGCGCAGTCTTGTCACAGTCCAAAATATATGTTCAGTTTACTTCTCTTCTACCTACACGAAAGACTGCAAGATAAGCCTGAATTCACTTTCAAACTCAGAAGAAAAGGAATAGCTAGAAAGCAGACTTTATTCTGCCAAGTTGCCCTATGTTGCAGCAAGACAAATTCCAGCAGTGTTATCTGTCACTTTGGCTACCAGTGCACCTACATCTTCCCTTCTGAACTTCTAAGTCTCATTCATTGACTCCGCAATTAAGCCTCTTCCCAGTGCCTTCCACAGTCTTGATCAGTGCCTCAACTAAAACAAATTATCTACACAGCCAGCTGAAGAAGTAGCTAGCATCAGCATAATGGTAAAGTTGAGGTTCAGAGTTAATAACCTCTGAAATTTTGGAAAATCTGGATTATCATCTGGAGTGTAATTAATGAGGGGAAGAAACTGAGAAACCGATCAGTCATTTGGGTGTAAATATGAATCATTTTGTGGCCTACCATCTCATTACAATGGAGTTCTAAATGTTCCTATTGAACACTGCTTTCTTTCATCTCTAGAATTACCTTTATTTCCAGTTTCCACACTGTCTTAAGTAATAATAATAATTAAGAATTTATGTTTATATAACATAATGTATAGTCCTCAGCTCAGAGTCACAAGCAGCTGTTCCAGAATATACTAGGTAAAGCAATCGCCCACAAACAAAATTCCCAATTTCAATAACTAACAGCAGTGTGTTTTATTCTGTCCAGCCCTTCCTTCTTCATTCATCCCAGCATGCAGGCTTTCCCAGCACTTCTTAGGCAGCTACCCAAACATGGGTCAGATGTAACATGCACTGTTTTCAGCTCATCTAGCCTATCCCAAAGTAATGCAGGCAGTAGGGCCTGGTCATTAGGAGAAACACAAGTGCCCTTTCAGCACGTTCTACAAGTAATCGTAACTAGTCTTTAAGATTAGAAAATGGATGCCAATTCATTTCAGATAGAAAGTATAAAACCTTGCAAAACAAAACAAACAAGAAATAGCAACAAAAAGTAATGACTATTATAGTAATTTCCTCTTCAGCCACTTATTCACAGAGAAGACTAGAAATAGACGTGAAAATAACGACCTCAGCTTGAACCACAGGACAACCTGAGCTACCGAACTTGATATCCAGCATTGCTAATGCAGTGCACACATGCAGAAAGATATGAATTTTAAGCTAAAAATAATTCTACAGACTGAAGATGGCACTGAGCTGCACTGTGTACAACAGTAGCTAAAGACAGGCCACAAACTTAAAATAGCAGTGATTTACTGGAGATCCACCCACTCAGCAACTCAGCATTCTAAACTGATAGCCAGTAAGACATGGAAAGGAGGAATGTCCCAGTTCTGTGCCATGATCAAACTGCCACCTTCTTCCTTTGTCTCATTACAGCTTAGATGTCTGTAGTCAATGTGATCACTCAGGACCACACGAGTACATAGAAGTGACAAGAGAAGCAAAGTTCTTGCCAATATTCAGCATGTGTGGAATTACATTAGTCACTACCTGAATCTTGTTAAATATCTTTTCAAGTTTCTTAAAGGGTAGAATCAAGCCAAGTTATCATTATAATGGCCTCTGCATATTCTTTATTAAAAGAAGGCAAAAATTTGAATTTGTATACAAAAGTACAACACAAGAAAACAAACTTTCTTTCCCACTACCCTGTAATAGGAAGCAGCTTCTTCCCTATATTCAGCAATCTCCAAGAACTGGCAGGTACAAAGAGGAAGAAAGCACTTCCTTGGAAAAGAAAGACACAGTTCCACATTGAATTCAGTTCCTGCACTGAATCTTGACTGTGTTCAAACGATGCTTTTTTAAAAATGTATATTTATGTAAGTTCATGGCACTGTGGAGCCAGTTCTCTCAGATATCAAATATACTAAAAAACAAACAAACAAACAAACAAACAAAAAAAAACAAAAAACAAGGAAAAAAAATACCAAAGTGTACTTTAAAGAGATCGTTTCAGTTACAAATCTGAACTCATTTTCTCTTTAAGGACTTTTCTGATTGACCTGCTCTCTAGGATATTTCATACGGATAAATACAGGAAAACACATTTATCTGTACAATCGGAGATCACAAAGTGACTCAAACAATTAATAATACTGGTGATGCTTGGAGCAGGAAAACAGCCCGTTCAACTTGCAGAACCAGTCCTACAAACACTTGGGGAAAAAAAAAAAAAGAAACCACAACCCTTTGGTGCCACTGTTTTTACTTAGCAGTTTATTCCCCTCCTCTCAATTCTTTCTGACAATCTAACCTATTTAAAGGGACACTGACAGAATGACAACAGCGCTACATATTCCTCCTCCAGAGTGCTCATCTTGTGTTTTGTTTTATTCACATTTCTCAGTTTCATAAGGCATTTTGTCATATAACCAAGCACCTCACTGCAGTGACGCTACTGCTCAGCACACTGTGTGGTCTTCATCCTCACAGCACCATTATGTTGCCACAACTGTATGTAGATAGAAGGTATTCCAGGAATACATTGTGAACCATTTCCTTTGCCTTTCTTGGAAACTAATTAAAAGACAACAATGGTGTTTTGTAACAATGGTGTGAAATATCAGACCACTGCCATGCGTGCAGCAGAGGCCCTGATGAAGCAGCAGGAGGCACCTGTGTGGAGCCACCCCTAAGCACACCACCGGGTTTATTCAAGCCTTAAAGCAAACATGAGTGCTTTCTCAGTTGTCTCAAAAGCATGACTTGTCGTGTAGAGATGATAGCTGAAGTCGCTCAAAATTAATTTCGACAAGGCTGAGATGTCAGAAATAAGGCGATACAATAGAGATCTTCAATGCGAGCACCTTTCCAGAAGCCGGGCTGCCAACCCCGCAGACAACTCTGCACTCACAGCGCAGAGGCGAACACTTTATTTCAGCTTTCCTTTCTTACATGGAAGTGACTCGACGAACATTTCTCACTGTAGGTTCCAATCACCACACGAGGCCTCGGCTCCTGCCGCCCCGTCCGCCCCGCCCCGCCTCTGACCCCGGGTGCCTCCCGGGCCTCCCTTCAGCCCTCACACTTCCCGGCGGCGGGCCCAAGGCCAGCTCCGACCCCCGCCTAGGCCCAGCCCTGCGCCTACCTTCAGCCGAGCGCTGGTGTCGTACTTGTCGTTCCTGAAGGCGCGCGCGTTCTGGTGGCGCTGGGGCCGCCTGCGCGCCACGTTCCCCTTCTCGGAGCTCATTCCCCCGGCAACCGCCGCTGCAGGCCGCGCGTGCCCCGGAACCGCTCCTCCCCCGACCCTCCATCTGCCATTGGCAGAAGCAGCCATCCGTTAAGCTCGGTCCGCAGCAGCGATTCGCCGTCCGCTCACCACGTCCCGCCCGCCCGTTCTAAGGCGGATCCCCTGCGGTCGGAGCCGCGTTGCGGGCCGTGCTCCGATTGGCGCTCGGCGGCCGTTGGTCACCGCGCGGCCGGCTCCGCCCTGCTGCCCCTTTGGCCGCCGCGGCAGCCGCCGGGTCAGATGCAGCCGCTCCGCGGGGCGAAGTCGGCGCCGCTTCCCTAAGCTGTTCGGCGAGAGGCTTCTGCCGGCCGCGCGTCTCCTTCCGAGTGCTGCGCGGGAGGCAGCAGGCACCGCTGAGCCGGCAGCCGCCGACAAGCCGTTACTCAGCACAACCGACGTCGCCGCGCCCGGCGCTCGGACGGCGGTGGTCGGGAGCGCGCGGGGTCACCGCTGCCCAGCGAAGGGGAGCCGGGAGCCCCGCGCAGGTAGGGGCTGGGGACGGCGGGCCGAGCTGAGCCGAGCTGAGCCGCGCTGGGGGCGGCTGCAGCGGGGGCAGGGAGGGAGAGGGAGGGGCTGCCGGGCAGGTGAGACGTTCCGGGTGGCTGCGGCGAGGGGTAGGGGCGGGCGGCGCCTTCTCCCGTTGCTCCGCCCGCGGGGTGCTGCGGGACGGCTGCTGCCCCGCTCACGCTGGGGGCGCCTTTGTTCGAGGATGGAGCAGCTGCTGCCCGCTGGCCTCTCCCGAGCTGTGCGTCCTCAGGCCCCGCGCTCTTAGCGCCTCTGTCAGCATTGCGAGCTGCTGGGAGCCGTCTGGGGAGATCGGGTGTTGCAGTGAGGGTGACTTACTGCGTTTTCTCGGCTCCTGCCCCTGCCGGCGAGGGCGAAGCTGGCCTTAGCCTTGATCTCGAGCGGTGGTCGCTTAAAAGTTTAACGCCTTCAGCCCGGAGGCAGCCAGTCGAAAACACACGGTTTGTTTGTTTGTAACCAGTGTGTTCCGAACTCAAGTTCTATTCTCATCATGCCTCTGTACGGTGTGGCTGTTACTGTTGCTTGATTTTTTTTTTACTTGTATACCGGTTTACTTAACATTTTGACTGTAATTGCGTTGATAGGTTGTTTGTTTTTTTTTTTTGTTTTTTGTTTGAGAAGAGCTTGGAGGATTAATAATACTATCTTGGGTCGTTTTTCGTTACTGAATAAACTTCCTCAGTGTTATTTTCTGGACGTTCATTCTTAATAGCACTGTGTAGGGTGGCTAAACTAATGTAGCTTACTTGTATACCGGTTTACTTAACATTTTGTTCCTTTATGTGTTGAACTGATGCATGTTGAACTTGTATTCAAACCTTTCTTTCTGTAGCAATGTACACAGGTGTTAATGTTAAAGTTTCAGTAACGGTTTGAGCTACAGTTTTCATTGCCTTGCCTTCAGTAAAAGGGATAGGCATTCGAGTACATTATTTCAGGATTGCATAATGAAAAAATGATTATTCATAAAAAACAGCACACCACAATGTGAATGTCTTGCTTGTTGCAAAGTTAGGGCAACAATAAGGTTTACAAGCTGGCGGTAGTGCTTATGAATTTGACTTTATTCTTTTGAATTGTTCTTATGATGTGAGTAATTTAGTTTAAATACAAATTTGCATTAAATCTGTAGAATTTTAAATGTAAGATTTCTAGATAAGTGTTTGCATGGGCAGGGTTTTTGAGGCTAAGATGCTAATATGTAGTAAAGTACTTCAAGATGTGAATAATACAAGCCAATCTGATTTACAGAGGAACAAGCACAAGAATAATTGCTTATATGAAAGAAATATGTCTGTATTATCCTAGGAGTAGCAATATAAATATTTAAGGTGTACTTTCAGATTAGGTGGATTTTTTTCCCCTCTTCTGTCAGCCTTGATCATAAGGTTAATTGCTGAATTTAACTACTGCCTGTAGGCAGTTCTAAATTTTCCTTCTTGTATGCTACTTTTTAATTATTGTTATTATTCATGAGAGAGATAAATTTCATAAAATGGTCTCCTCTTTCTTTTAAAGGCTATTCTACAAAGAGCAGTCTTGTCACTTGAGTCTGTTTTGTTTCTTCACTTTTCTTGGAGTTGTAGTAAAAATCATGCATTACAGTTCCTTCCACAATTTTTCTATTATATCTGCATGAAAACACAGTGTTCTTTATATTTCTAAAGGATATTTGCATTTCTCTTTCTACATTCTTTCTGTTATTAATAACTTCACCAGCATTGGGAACTATGTTTGCAGGGCAGCGCTGTCATCTTTCCTGTTACGTTGTTGAAATGTGTTATCTTTGTATCTGGAGATTCTAGTGTTATGAGGATAAATTTTCATCATGCATTCTCAAAAGCAGTTAGGTTGTGACCTGGGTGTTCTCTGCATATGTTAATCTCATTACTAACATTACTAACCTATCCTTGTGGTAATTTCTGGTGGGAGTTGATTTTATCCTGGTTTTAGTGATGGAATTCATGTGAAGTATACTCAAGCCTTTTTGTTATTGGTTTGGTATTTTTTCAAACAGTATCACCTATGGTATTTAGAGTTCCATAAATTATATAGTAGGCTTATTAGAAGCCCAGAGGTTTCAGTAATACTCTGGATGTCTAGATGGGAAATTTGAACTGCTTTTGTGAAGACTTGGCAGTAAATGAAGACTTACTTAATTTTTTTTTTTTAAGTTTCATCTTAATTCCTGTGTTGGGAAGTCATTAAGAAATCACGTTGAATGTCTTCCTAACATTTAAAGGAAACAAACTTTAATCACTTCACTGAAGTATCTTACCTGTATACCTTCTGAGGAATGATAATGTCTGTTCTAATTGAAGTTATGACATCACGTGCATATCTACTAGGCTGAAATGCTGATTCAATTGTACTTTTAAACAGTGATATCAGAATAACACTGTGCACCATGGGGATTCTCACATCCTGGTTCCATTCCAGATCCAGAGGTAAAGAACGCACTCATGTGAATACAATGAATGACAAACCAGTTCCAGTATAATGAAAACACTGTTTACATGTAGTTGGCGGTATCCTCCTGAGGAGGACCAGTAGGTGTTCTATGACACATTTGTTCAGTTAGTGATGCTAGGGATCTAATTTTTTTCTTCAGTTTTTCCAAGAAAAGATAGCAGCGACTCTTTTCTTTAAAGCAAAGGCTGTTGCTGGCCATGATTCAAGTGGAGAATGGCTCAGGAATAAGAAACTGAAGTTTCAATAAAGATTAAATGGGCATTACATAAAGTCTACAGTACAGTCTGGTACAAGGAGAGAAATTATACTTTATCCATTTTCTTCCACATATTTCATTTGTCATATGTGGCAGCAACCCATATTTAGCACATTTAAGCTATGTTGGGGGCCCTGTACCTCCTCAGCTGATTATCTCTAATTATTGCAGTAATGTGAATTCCACAGACCAGTTAAAATTACAACAGATAGCAAATACTTTGTGTGAAATCTTATTTGTAGTGTTGCAGGGCTGTTTATGGTTATAAACAATGTAAACTTCTGGCTTCAGTTCTTTCTGACATGTGGTTTATAAAGGAAGTAAGAAATTTTGCAGTTATTACTTTATGTTGGAATGGAATGCAATCATCTATTCTTGGACACAAGAGGCTGTTTGTACCTTAGTTTTGAAGGTTCTGCTACATTTTTTCCAATGAAATGAAAATTCTTCCCTCCATCACAAAGTACACTGTATTATCTAGCTTTGGCATTCAAATTTTCCGGAAAAGTGGGAAAAAAATACTCAATAGTTTCTATAGAGGTAGAGGTGTGATTGAATACTGAGTCATTGGTGATGTTTGCAGAACTAAAAAAGCCTCTTGAAGTATTACAACAACACTGTTGTTCAAAGTCTGCGAATATGAGCTTTCTGATTAAAGTGAAGAAAATGGTTCCTTTGGTGCTCACAGCCATGAGAGACACAAAGCAGGAAATAAATATTTACCTGTTCTTGTACATAAGATGTTCAAAGCCTTTTGAAAGTCTCTGGACATCTTCGGTAGGTCTTTCCCACTTGTCTTTATTTGCATGTTGAAAGTAATGTCCAATAATGTCACTTGAAAGAGAGCAGATGAGCAATTACAAGTTAAGTGACTAATTTGCTTATTGCATTAATACATGAGTCTATTTCCTTAACTGGTAGGTCGTATACTCCAGATCTGTTCATTAAGAGATAACTTACCTTTTCATGGCAGCTGATGGGCCCCATTCTCCTGTAACTGGTTACGTTGACAACTCTGTGATTTCCCTTTCTTTTGAAGAAAACTAGAGACTTGGGGTGAAAACACCTGCCAAAAAAAAAAAAAACCCAAAAAAAAACAACCAAGCCATTGTTTTATGCTTCACAAGAAGCAGTAATATTTCAGAAACACACATCTTGTTTATTAGACTTGCTGTGATTTAGTTATCAACGAATATGTTCTATGATTGTGTAGTTCTATATGAGTGTCACACATTGTACTAAGGGAAGAGACCATTCATACAGTCAAAATAAGGCTAACTGTTCAGTCATCTGTATTCAGAAGTTCTTATGGCAGTGCCCTATAAAACTTTTCCAAAGTGAAGTGTATACAAGTTAAAGAACAGACTGAAATGTATTTTGATGTTGCCAGGTATCATAGTTACAGTAAGACTTTATTGTTGACTGACACAAGGGAATTGTTGCCTGAAACCACAAGGGAATGTGACATCAGAAGTTGGCTTTCTGTTGTTGTTATTCCTGTTTTTAAGCTTGACTCTAGCTGTCAAAGCTGGTACATGAAATTGTAGGAGAGTTTCCGTTTGCATGACCAATAGGAACCGAGCATGAGACCTGTAGCAGAGCTGGGGTGGAAAAGTTCTTTGAGATAAAACATCAGATGTGTTCACAACAGGAAAGTAAATACTTATGCTAGGTGTGCTGATGTACTTCATGGTTCTTGGCAGATTGTCATTCTCCAACCTTCAAGGGAAAAGTACTGTCACAATAAAGATTTCTTTTCCTCTTCCTTCTCAGCCTTGTAAATTAGGAGGGCTCAGTGCCTCTTCATCAGGGCAGCAATGTTGTTAACTGCCTTGCTTTAGGTCTGTGTCTATTTTGCTCTTTTTCAAACTCCCTCTCCCCTCACTATTAAGTGCTTTGAATTCATAGTATAGGTTATTTTGCTTTGTCAGTTATTTGTGTTACAGCATGTCTGGAGTGTTTTTGTTAAAACATGGAATAAAAAGTAATTTCTTTAAGATTGATAACATAACCCCAATTCTGATGTGCAAAATGAGGAACTTAGTTGATAACCACTTTAAGGGAGTTGGAAATGTTGTCAAACAGAATGCAGAGCTAAGAATAGTTTACAGCTGGATTTTAGAGGGGTGAAGGTCTGAAGTGCTTGCTAGGCAGTAGAAGAGTCTCTTTTTGACCTTTGTGCAACTCTTGTACTGATGATAACTGTTTGCAAGACTTAGTGACTCAAACTGAGAATGTATTGTCATTATATGGGAAGAATAGTATCAGTTTGTGGCTGTAGGAATGAATCTGAGTGATCTTGATATCCTGCAAATACCGCAGTGTGCTTTAATTGCTTTTTTATAATGCCAGTTTGTCAAGGGAGTGAGTGCTTCTGTTGCTCTGAGGCGAGTAGCCTCAAAAGAAACTAAAACTCATGCTTGTTCTTGGCCTAAGCAGTTCTAGTGTCCGGCAATGCTTAAGAGTTACCACTCTTCTGTAATAATATGGTAATTCTGAAGATGCTACTAATAACAAAAAAAGTGCTGTATAGAAATTTACACATATACTTAAGCTTTTGTTTTGTTTAAATATTTCCACTAAATTTCAATGTTATTTTCTAAGAAGGTTGAACTTACAACTTCAGTGAGGTTTTTTCTTTTCATGTCACAATATAACTAGAAACTGATACCATTCTCTCTTCCCGTTTCAGACTAGAAGATGAATAATCTTTCCTTCAGTGAACTGTGTTGCCTGTTTTGTTGTCCACCATGCCCAGGGAAAATTGCTTCCAAACTGGCATTCTTACCTCCTGATCCCACATACACTCTGATGTGTGACGAAAGTGGTAGCCACTGGACTTTGCATCTCTCAGAGAGAGCAGACTGGCAGTATTCATCAAGAGAAAAAGATGCTATTGAGTGCTTCATGACTAGAACAAGTAAAGGTAACAGGATTGCCTGTATGTTTGTGCGTTGCTCACCTAACGCCAAATATACTTTGCTCTTCTCGCATGGAAATGCTGTTGACCTAGGTCAGATGAGCAGCTTTTACATAGGACTGGGTTCACGGATTAATTGCAACATATTCTCATATGATTATTCTGGATATGGTGCAAGCTCTGGCAAGCCAACAGAAAAGAATCTGTATGCTGACATTGATGCTGCTTGGGTGGCTCTTAGGACAAGGTAAGACATTACAGTATGCTTTCTAAATCGCTGTGCTTATTCTGCATTGGTAAATGAAACAAATGCTTTTTTTTGTGATTAATTTACTCATATCAAAGCAGACTGGTGATATCTTGTAACAAAGGTATTGTTAGTATTGAGCAGTATCAGTATTTAGCACTGATATACTTGAGAAACTGAAATGGGATGAAGTTTAGTAAGGTGTCACCTGGTGTTATTTGAATGTTTCGAATATAGCCCTTACTGTCCTAATTAAGGATCCCCTTTGTTGACAGTATTAGAGGAGAAAAAAAATCTATAGTAGATTCCCCAGTCACAGACCTACTGGTATAATGGGTAAGAGAAAACAGAAGTTTATTTTTCAGATTTAATGGTCTTTGAGTGTTCAGACTTCCATTGTTTCAAAATTCAGACTAGTAGCTACAGCGTTTCCAGAAGGTAGAAAGCTTTTTTTTTTTTTTTTAATAAAGAAAGCTATTTTAGCAAACTGCGGTGTCTGAGAGAGGAGGTAATTAATCTACATAACTACCTTATGGTAGGAACAATCGTCTTTGAATAGTTTCTGTATGGAAAACTCAGAAGGAAATACAATGGCAATTTGAGTTCTCCCCTCCATTCTTGAACAATAGCTTTCCTAATCAAATAAGGTTATAGCTTGTAACAATATCCCATCTGAATATATCACAGAATGGCCAGGGCTGGAAGGGACCTCAAGAATCATAAATCTCCAACCCCCTGCCACATGCAGGGCCACCAACCTCCCCATTTAATACTAGACCAGGCTGCCCAGGGCCCCATCCAACCTGGCCTTGGACACCTCCAGGGACGGGGCATCCACAGCCTCTCTGGGCAGCCTGCTCCAGTACCTCACCAGTCTCTCTGTAAAGAATTTCCCCCTAACATCTGACCTCATTTTTCCCTCCCTCAACTTAAAACCATTTCCCCTTGTCCTGCTGTTATCTACCCTTTCAAAGAGTTGATTTCCCCTCCTGTTTGTAGGCTCCCTTTAGGTACTGAAAGGCTGCAATGAGCTGGACAGCCATTGTAGGGAAGGAGAGGGTTATATGACTCTAAATGTGTATTCCTTCCCTTTTACTTTCCTTCTTCTACTCAGGAATGATTCTGCCTTGAGCCTATTTGCTCCTGTGAGATGTTTTGTTAAAACTTTGTGTAGAAATATTTAAGTATCTAGAGCTAGGTTTTATACCTAAGTATGATCTTAGATATAAATATGTTCAATGAAACAAGTTCATAATAATATGAACTTATTTCATTGACTCAAAAGTGATTATTATTACTAGCTTTCACTTTCTACTTTCAACAACTTTCCAGCTGGTAGTCCTGGTTTTGCTTTTGTGTTTGAATGCTGAGTGGAATACAGTGAAGTTCAGTACATGATTCTGGATGTACTAGTTCATACAGTATGGTTGCCAGTGTTCTCTTGAGCCCTGAAGCAGTGCTCAGCTGCTCTTTACTAGTTAATATCAGGATCAGAATGCAATCTTAAGCATTTGCTGCAGTGCTGATTCATTTTTCTGGTGTAGCCTGTTCTGTCAGTGTTACACTGGCATTGTCTTTAATGCTTTATGAAATCAGTGTTCTGTAAAAGCAAATTTAGTTCTGTGGGTTCTTTGTAGGGTAAATGTAACTTCCTTGAAGTTCCTTTTGATAGGAAAAGTCTGTGTCTTGCAAATGTAGGCCTATAAACCATGCCTCATTCTTTATGTGATTGGACAAAGAAAGAAATAGAGAAGTTACATCTGTTGAAGGTTTATCACAGTCATTCAGCTTCCTTCATTCTCTTTTCTGAGAAATGGGATCACAGAATCCAGCATTGAAATATGTGGGAGATGGAGAGGTTGGCTTGATCTTGTTGAGTCTTGACTTGCTGATAATGAGGCTCTGGAAAGGAAACAGAAGTATCTGGGGTAACTGAAATTCTCATGTGGACATCATTCTACAGTCAGAACTGCTGCTTGTGTTAAAGACATTAGTTATTTATTGGAAGAACTTTCCTGATGGGCAGTGCTTTCCTGCAGGGAGTAGAAATAGTCTTTGAAGTAATATTCAGGGTGAAATTAAGATTAGTACAACACCATTTTCTCAAAAGAGGTTCTTCCAAAGACATGTGAATATTATCATGCATGTAGATGAATGCGGAGAACTTTTTGCCAGTGGAGCAGAGGAGGAGAAGTGAAAATAAAGAACAAGAACAACTCAGAATCTGTCTGCTTTTAATATTTCGGTTGGACACAGTAGCTGTTCTTGTGGATGCTGACTGTGAGAGATGGCAAGGTGATTCACTGCCATGGTGTTTAGGAAAGATGCACAGTATTGCATATTCATCTTCATGGCACTGTATGAAAGCCACAAGTGAGAACATTCTTTTTCTGACTGTCATAGCTACAAAGTGTTGAAATGCAAGCAGTCATTTTGGGATACGCCCATCTTCTGCTGCTCTGGTCTCTGAATGCCTTTGATGACACACTAGAAAGGGTGGAAAGGTTTAACCAGCCCCAGGCAAATGCAAGGCAAGTGGTGCTCATTCAGAAAACTCAAGACATGCCAAGGTTGACTCATAATGAGATTTATCTTTAAGAAGTCAAGCTACCTTGCCACTGTTTCCTACCATGGATCAAACAGTATTTTAAAAGCTGAAAGATCTCACTGTCATACTGATGTGTCAAAATGGATAGAATATCCACAACTCAAACTTAATTCAGATCTATTCTGATGATGGCTGAAAGTATTCTTTTGGAAATTGACATATTATACTTTTCATTCAGAAGTATCATTCTCTCATACTACTTTTGGTACACATTAGGAGAAGGGCTATTTCTTTGTGTGCCTAAACTTACAATATTTTTAGACAGATTGCACTTTTAAACTGATGAGCAAAAATGTCCTTGATTTACCGTGGTAATAATCTTTCAATGCTACTCATACTGATTCTACTTATTCTACTGATAAGGTCTATAAAAGGCCAGTCTATCCTGAAAGAGATAAAGGAGATATGTCTTGTTGATTACTACATGCATGATCAATGCACTTGCCTTACCTCTCTTAAAACTTGCTTCTTTCAACCTTTCTGGCAACGTTATTTGTTGCATACACAGAAAGGAAAGGTGCCTCTGAGTTGAGCAAGAGTTTTAATCTCATGAATTTAATTCATAGCCTGGAATGTTGATAGTTAGGGATGTTGTGTCCTTCATGTTCTGCAATTTGCACCTGTAATTTCATGTGTTATGTACGTAATGACAAAAGGTTCTGAAATGTGCATTTAAAACTCCCTTAGGATGTTCTCCTTATTTCATCTACCCCAAGCAGTGCTGTCAGTTGTTGTCAGTGTTGTACTGATCTAACAAACAGTAGCCTCTCTAGAACATCTACTGCACGTCTTTGTTAGTAGGAACCTAAGAGATATTACTGAAAATGCACCCTGTTAAGGTTGGTTGTACCAATGCTTTGTCTTGTAAAGGGAGCAAGTCTTCAAGATCAATGGCAGTACTTTGGAGATAAGATAAACTGCTTTCTGTCTCCCTTGGGTGTGTCAAGGGCAAAATGGCAGATATTCCAGGGGCCCACATTGCGCACCATAGTAACTTCTGCTTATTTTTTTAGTTGTTAAAGGTAACTTTAACCTTGCAAACTGCAAGATTTCTATATCATAGTAATGTGTATGTTAAATAAGAAGAGTAGAAAAATAAGAGACTGTCACTAAGATAAGTGTAGAAAAGGTCTTATTTACAGAGACAAATATAAAGGAAACAGTAAAGGAGTTCTTGCTACAGCACTTTGCGAAGGTTGTCACACAGGAGGGAGAAGAATATTTTGTGCTGCTTACAACATGAGTTCTTTTCTTACCAGAAGGTGAGAAGATTAGGAAGGAGAGATCAGGGTTGCCTCTATTACAAGGGGCCATCATTTGTAGGCTTGCAGAAGAGTAGATAAGGGTGACTAATAAGACCATATGTTAGGTTGGGTTACTAGTACTAGGAAGTGGTGTGATGATACAGTTAGTGGTATACTGGTTTGCTCTTTCCTTGTTTCCTCCTCTGTCAAGTCATTACTTGTCTATGAAGACAGCCTGCACAAATGAGCAGAAAAGCAGCTGCTCTACTCCCAGAAGGGATTAGTACTCTGTCCTAAGCTAGTTGGAGGAGACCTATGAGGGCAACATGCTGAAAATCAAAGTAGGAAAGTACTGTTCTCTTTGGCAATATCGCATAGTTTAGTAGTGACATTAACCTATTCCTTTAATGTGATGCGTGTGAATGTTAGCAGACTTGTGAGCAGGGTTAAATCTACTTTTGTGAAAGTACCACTCATCAAGTTCCATGTGTTCTGGAAGGTAGCCCTTGGGTACATAAACTTAAAGAATAAATCAGATGTTGAAAGGAATTGAAATCTCAGTTGCTCTGGGAAAACAATGTTTTGGCAGCCCTTGTGCTGTGGAAAATGTCTAGATTTTATGCTAAATTCAGTCCTGAGTAACTTGTCATTGTGCAAGGCTGCTTTCTCTGAGAATGTGCATCTCTTTGCTGCTTCCATATTTTTTTTTTTGAAGTCCATTATGGTGATTGTGACCAAAAAGCCCTCACAATTATCACCACCAACAAAAAAATTGTCCGTCTAAATGAAGTTATCTACAACTTCCTTAATAGGCAGTAGCATGCATTACTACTGTGATCAATGTAATGAGTTTTCAAAAATGCCAGCAGTTTTCATGGCAAGTGTCTGAGCTCTTGTCTCAGGAATAGGTGCTTTCAGCATATAGCTCTATAACTTCCCCTTCCTCAGGATGGCCTGCAATTCTTAAGGGACTGTATCACAGTTACATTTGCTGTTGATTTCATACTTTTCATTCTGGAGGAATAGGAAATTTTTAGTTAATAATTCATAGCAATAAAAGAATCATTGAATTATGAAGTTATTAACTTATTAACTGTTCTCCCAAATTAGAACCTGGACATTCAATAACTTTCTATGAAATTTATTGGAATTTACCAGTATAGGACTGCCAAAAGGAAGAGTCAATTCTATGGAGAAGGAATTTATTAGCAGCCTTCATCTCGCAGAACTTTTTAGTTTTAAGCTAGAAGGTGATACTTTAGAGAGAGGAACTGAAGGATGTTTGGACTCCTCTTTTTCTTTCAACTTCTTTTTTGAGGAGTGGGAGGTGAGGAAAGAGTGGAGAGGGGAAGGGGCAAAATACAGAAACAGATACTACTGATACTGTTATTTGGATTTCAGGGGGCTTTTTGCTAATTTTTCATACCAGAATATTTGAAAATCTAGCTGCTTTAAACTGCCACTGCTGGTTATAGGTTTAACTATTTTTGTTTCCAGACTGTAAAAGCTGTTTGAGTGGTGCTGTGAAGGCAGTCGGGCTGTGGTGCAGAAAAGGTTTACTTTAATTCAAATATAGTAAGCACTATTCCTGCATTACTTTTTGTAGCTGATATTTGGATCCAAAGAAGAATAATAAAGGCAATGGAGAACATACAATGAAAAATGTTCATTTTTTGCTTTAAAGCTTTGTGCAGTAGTCTTCACCTTGTAGTGTCTAATACTGGTGAAAATGTATGATGGGTTTGCAAGGTGGTGTTCTGTGATAATTTACTGGACAAGTTTGATGTCACACTAATAACACAGTGTGTCACTTACTTAGTGTGACTTTGTTCTGATTTGTAAATGGGATAGAAGGACATTTGTAGGACATTTGTAGGACATTTGTAGGACATTTGTAGG
>NW_024884833.1:7928637-7957431 GCF_019232065.1 Centrocercus urophasianus | reverse complement strand
TTGTAGGACATTTGTAGGACATTTGTAGGACATTTGTAGGACATTTGCATTTCCAGAATGCAAAAATGTGCTGTTTTAGGAGACTTATTCTGTTTTCAAGTGTTTCAGTATAGATAAAGAAATAGTTAAGACTTGGCATCTTTTTTTACATTTCAAAGCATTAATTCATTGTTCTGTAGTATGTTGGAATTCTGAGAAAGTCTTCTTAATAGGAATGCTAGGTGTTTGGGTTGTTTTGCTGTGCTCTGAGAACTGTTTTGAGATAGAGAGCGTGCCAGTAACATAAAACTGATGATTAAGTCTTGGTATTTTAGAATTCTTAGTTTGGTTGTATTTTAGAAACTCTTTCTAGGAAACATTAAGTTTTCATGGTATCTATGCATGTCTGTGCTGAATATCTTGTAAATTCTTGAGAAGTACTTGTTCTACAGACATCCATTCATATTTTATGGAATCTTGAACAGTTTATTGTTATCTCAATTTTTGTATTTTATGGAGTTATGCTAATCAACTTGAGAACTCTGAGCATGGGTGATCTTAGCTGGTACAGATCTCTCATCTTTTGCAAAGAAGATGCATGTGTTTATTGTAGAGAAGGTAATGGCTGAACCTTCCTTAACTTTAAATGAAAACAGTTGTCAATTCCCCTAGGAATCTTGTCAAACATTAGAATTACAATATGCTATTCCATAGCACTGTTAGGCTAGTCTAGCATAAATTATCAGAAATTTGTTAGCTCTCTAATACATAATAATGACTTATATTTTGCTTTTGAATGCAGTGCAGTATCTCTATTTAAAGTACTTCCTCTCCTACATAAACTACAGGCTTCCATATAGACACTTCTGTAGATCCAATCTGCTGTAAAAATGCTTTGCTGGTATTTTGCAGTGTGTCAGTACTCATTTTCTGCTGTGGGTGCTGTTCTTGCCAGCGTAACATTTTGCTCAGATTTTTCCAGTACTGTTGTGTTGCTTGGCAATCAGATCATACTTGCATCCACATTACTTCAGAAAAACACATTAGATTTGATCTGAATAGGTGCAGCTAGATGTTTCACAACTTTTGTCTACCTCAGTTACAGGAAAAAAAAGACTTTTTTTTTTTTTCTCCCTTAGAGGGAGAGGAAATTGACCTGAGCTTTGTATTGCTTACTGGGATATGTTAATGGTATTAGCTGAAATATTTTTTTCTAACGTGTGTTTCAAATACCAGACCAATCAGAAAGAAGCATCTCACTATTACAGAGAACATGTAGCATTTTGGACATTGTCCAAAATTCTGTTGTAAGGGCATGCCTTATGTTTCATGAAGTTGAAGAATGTCACCATCCTGCAGTTTTTACCAGGTAACAGATGAGTAAAACTGACAACATTTTTTGCATGCTTGACTATCCTCTAAGTAATGATAAATATAAACTTAATGAGGCTCTAATTCCTATTGTAGCTCCACAGGAGTTACCAATGAAGATACTCAACTAGTTCATAAGTTGCAACAACATTCTGAAGTCTATGCTTCAAAATCTAAAGCATCATTCTTTCTTAAGGCAAGAAATGTGCTGCAGATACAGACTAACTCTTCCTTTTACCTCAGCAATGATCTTAAAATATGCTTTCTTGTTCTAGCTTCAGTTTATCTTCCTCAGGAAAGATGAGTGTATGGAAATGGTTTGTTTGCCTTTTTACAAATTGTTTATTTCCCTTTACATGCCTTTTTGTTAACTTATTTGATCTTCTAGGTACGGAATCCGCCCTGAAAATGTGATAATATACGGCCAAAGTATAGGAACAGTACCATCTGTGGATCTTGCTGCTAGGTATGAAAGTGCTGCTGTAATCCTACATTCTCCACTGACCTCAGGAATGCGAGTAGCTTTTCCTGATACAAAGAAGACCTATTGCTTTGATGCATTCCCAAAGTAAGTTGTGGGATTTTTTTGCATGTATTTTTTTCCAATTACACAGACTTTATATTAGGGAAATGGTAATATGATAAATTCTCAGAATATTCTTTGAAGGCTTAAAGGATAACTGGAGTAGATAACAAGAAACATTTTATTTGAAGGAGTTTGTAGAACTACTTAAATCTTTAAGGTTTTTCACATCTCTAATTGTTGCTGTGGATATCTGAAGAGTGATCAGTTTTCCTCTGTGTAACCCATAATACCTCTAACAACGATAAGCAGTTCTCTTCTAGTACATGTTTTTCAGTAAGTATTAAAGACTGGGAAAAATGGGGCATAGTAAACTCCTGTCATGTATTTCGGAACTGTCACTATTTTACCCTTATGAACTGGTACACTTGGCTCAAAGATCTAAGAACTTTAACATAAAGAGCCAAAACTGTTTTAGTTCTGAAAAGCATGTGTTTTTTTAATTGAAAATATCTGAAGTAGTAATTTCATCTGTTCTATAACTGATTCAGTATATATTTCAATAAATATTTTTTAAGCTTCATGTTTTTAATGAACATAGTAATGAATATCACTTTCGAATTGCTGAGTTATTCAATCCTACTAGTTTCTGGGAGTGTTTGTCCTTTCTGTTTAGCTCAAATGTGCTGCTACAATGGTTTCCAGAGTGTTGATAAGATCTGGTTTTTTTTTTTATTTAAACAGGTCCAAAATTAAGTAGTTAAAACTAGAGTATGTAATTAAAAAGTGAATTCAAGAGTCTCTGGTCCTTCAAAGAAGTTATAATAAAACTGACTGCACTCATAGAAACAATCTTTTTCTTACAGCATTGACAAAATTTCTAAGATAACATCTCCTGTGTTAATTATCCATGGGACTGAAGATGAAGTAATTGACTTTTCACATGGCCTAGCCTTATTTGAACGTTGCCAGAGACCTGTAGAGCCACTGTGGGTAGAAGGAGCAGGCCATAATGATGTGGAGCTCTATGGACAATATCTTGAAAGATTAAAACGGTTTGTGTCGCAGGAACTGGTGAATTTGTAATTTCCTTTGTATATTTACGTGCTTCTTCATTTCACTGCAGAACTGCACACCCTGACAAGTACGTAACATAAAACCTGAAGGTTGTGTTTTCAAATCAGGTTGGTTGCCTTCATTAGATGTACAGGTAATGATTTGTCAACATAATTAGTGAAGGTTTTGATGCCAGTATTGTTAACTGGAATTGCATCATCAGTCAAGGTTGGCAATTTGTATTACTCTGTGAGATTTTTCTTTACAGATTTAAAAAAAAAAAAAAAAACCACAAGTACTGTATGAAATTTTAATTATATAAAATCAAATGCTGTAAAAGTGTTGCCAAATGCTTCAGCATATTAAAAGCAAGTTTATAAATATTTTTTAGACAGCTCAAAATGTACTGTGACTTACTCTGTTTCTCAGATGTAAATTTAAAACCAGACTTTTAAGCAGTTGTCCTGTAAAAATGCAATAGCCATGCAATTTGAGCAATTATTCATGTATGTAGTAAGAATGAAGCATCACTGGAAATGACCTGTGCCCTGTTATAGAGGGAGGGGATCAAATTAGGTCTTTCCATATCTTTTTATATCTTCTGTGCTTAGTTTTACTTCAGTTGTTCTGTTTTGTCCTTGTGCTGTTTTATAACTTGAAAGGGACAAATTTACTCGTGCATCTTCCTAGCTGCCCTAATCTTGCCAAAATAATGTAAAAATTGTCATTGTTACAACTTAAAGATCATTACATGATTGCTACTGAGGCCACTAAGTACTATTTTGAAACAAATTGAACATTTAAAACCTAGAAAGCTTTGTGGACAATGTAGTTTCAAACACTGATTGTATAGAGATGCAGTGTTTCAGTAGGAAGAACCCGGAAGTTTATTTAACTTTGTAATAAAATTTGAAAGTTGCAGTTTGTTCAGACTTACTTTTGGATGTTTAGTGTAAAAGTTCCTTGGTTTTTAGTATTGTATGGAAATTTTACTTATTGCTCTCTCCTAGACAAGAGTGGGAGGAAGGGCAAGAATGTTGACATTTTCTTGTTAAGTCATACTAAAATAAACTTTGTAAGTTGCCTTTCCTTGAATGCATTTTGCTTGAATAAAAAATATGAAAAAAATAACTATGTAGCCTATTTGTAAAATGGGTAATCTGAAAATACGCACTGTGCTTCTAATTTCAAGGCCTTATGTAGTTTAATTGTTCTGCTTGTTTTGTGACTCAGACTATTGTATAATTAAATGTAGCATCACATTGTGAAAACTTTCAGATGTGTTGATTTAACAGTAAACAATATTCCAAGTACTTGTTGTTCTTCATGTCTTTTTTTTTTTTTTTTTTTGAAAAGCCAGAAAAGGAAAAATGGAAAATTAGAGTAGTAACCTACAGCTGATTTTTATTGGCACATCTTATGTTTATGAGAAACTACTGCTCTGACCACCTTCCCACCTCCATGTCTCCTTAATTCTTACTGCTCCCAGCTGTTCAACTTAGTTTTCATTATAACTTCATTGTTAACATTCTTTGCGGAATTCAAGGTTCACTTTGAAATCAGTTGTGAATTTCTCTTATGTTCTCTGGTTGTTGTTAAAGATATTTAAGCTCATGCTAAAACAACTTGGTACCTTTCTGATCAAGCATGATTTAAAATGTTCCGGATTTCAGACTGGTAGTCACACAGTAATATTGGTTGTTGATTTCCATCCTGGTCCAAGATTGAGTTAAAAATGTGCTTAAATCAGGTGAATTGCATCAGATCTATTTACATACAACTTACACAGTTGATTTCAGTTTCTTACTGACTTTCAACCACTCTGATTTTGATGGAAATATTTCCCTTGAGTACATTCATTTTTAAGGAATTAAGTCTGTTTTCAGAGCCTTCTTCAGAAACCTGTAAAGAATGTAGAAGTGTAAATAGTCATACAGATTGGCTGCTAGTAGTGCAAATTGCAGGCAAATAACCAAATGTGACCACAAGAAATATCTGACTGTGCTGGTAAATATTATAGCACCCTGTAACTGAATGGACAAAGTAGGTGGTGTAGCCACTTTGCTGCTCATGTCTCTGTGTTTTGTTGAGGCAGAACAAAACAGTAGCAGTGTTTTGTCTTCAGTAGATGCAGCTGTGCCAGATTGCACTGGTGAGTAAAGGTTCTGGTGTCTTCAGGACCACTTATGTGCAGTTAATTATTGCTAGTTTGTTCTGATTTATGTTTTACACCAAAGTTTTTCAGATTATTTACTGAAGGCATTAAAATAGCTTTTATGCACAGCCAATATTGTATTGGGAGTTATGCTGTGGCAAGAAATGATTGGTATAAGGCAACTCTGAGCTACTGCAGCTTGAAAGAAAACATTTGATATGGTGGTTTGTCTTGAGTTTAAATTCTCACTTTGAGATTAACAATGGGCTGCTGTTCTATTATACATGCAGTTGTCTCATGATACATAAGAGTTGATTCAGCATTCATTAATAAGACAATGTCTATATTTTACAGAAAAAGAAAAGCGCATTTTATGTCCCACATGGTCTTACTTCTCTTTCAGCCAGACATTAGACAGTAAGTTCTTTTCAGTTCTGGAAACTTGACTAATCAACTTTAAAAACAACTTCATTTATGTAAACTGTGACTATTCTCTAAGGATGGGGTCTCCTGGGGGAGTATGAGCATTGACATAAAAGCCTATGCATTCCTGTTCCCAATTACAGATTTCAAAAAAAAAAAAATTACCTCCCTCTGTTTGGTGTCTTCATGTGTCAGAGAAGTGATCTAGTGCATGTTCACTCTTATTGGTGAATTTCAAATTTGTATTACTTTTACTTGTGAATTTTTTTTAGTAGAAAATTGTTCATGTTCACTTTTGTGCTTTTAATTGGATACCAATGTGCCACAGGGCTAGCTACTCAATTTCTCACTACTGGCTGCTTCAGGTCCTGTAGACAGTTTCTTGATATATGGTCCAATGTCTTAGTCCCATTATTAGTGGGAGCAGGGGGAAAAGAAAGGAAAATAATGTTTAAGGACAACAGAAGGAAAATATCCTGCATAAGTAGAAGACCAGTCTTGAAAGTAGGTCTGTAGAGAAGGACCTGAGAGGAGGTGGACAAGCTGGCCATGATCTGGCAGCACAGAACAGCATCCTGGGCTTCATTAGTAGAGACTTGCCAGCATTTCCACAGAGGTGACCTCTTCCTGCCACTTAGTGCTGCTGAGACAACTTGAGCATTTAACTCAGTTTTGGGCAATGTCAGGTAGCTATGAATGTACTCATCATACGTTTGCATCAAGGGTACAAGTGGACCATCCCACACAACAGGAGAGCCTGACAGCTTGACCTGCTCAGCCTGGAGAGAAAAAGCTCAGGAGGCTCTTTTCCATGTGTATGAATACCTGATGCATGGGAGTAGTGACAACTGAGAGGACAACCAAAAAAAACACAAAACAGGGAAATCAACCTTTACCTTTTTTACTTTAAGCTTTTCATGGTGAGGTTTGTCGAACACTGGAACTGATTACCTAAGGAGCTTGTGGAGTTCCTATATTTAGGAGTACTTGGCTGAAGCCAGCTCTCAGCAAACTGCTGCAACTGATCTCACTCTGAGCATGCGGGTCAGACTAGCTAATCTCAAGAGATCTGTTGCAATATCACTTGTGCTGTGGCTTTGTAAAGTATGGTTTGCGAATCTTTATGTAGTTGACGCTACATACACTTGTGCCTCATCATCATACACCACCTCATAAATGGAGATTTGAATTACAAGAATTATCTTTACTGTCTTCCACATCTGATGTTTCAATTTTTGGCAGCAGGAAAGCAACAGGCTGCTACAGAAAAACCAAAAACTTGAGACAATTAGTAGTTGATAGGCTGTTAAAGAAACTGGTTCTAAAGCCTGACGCTATACCAAAGACAGTGTCAGAACTTGCATTACTGCCTTACTACTGAAGGATAGTTGAAAAGATGAATGTTATATATACATGTAATCCTAAAAAGAGAAAAGTGCTTGAAAGATGCCTTGAATCTTCTTTTTGGTATTGCTGTCACAACTGTTATCATGGGACTTTTGTGTGAAGTAAGCAGTTGAAAGGCCCAAATAGGGGTAGTTCGATTTTTTAAAATCAAGTTAGTCGTTCAGATTACATAATAACATTTGTTCTAATTCACTTGAATACTTTCTATCAAATGGTGAGTAGTTGTGTTCTCACTGGAGGGGTGAAAAAAGCTTTTTATGAGCTACTAACTGACTCAGGCTTGCTTTTCTTAAATAGTCTGGGTAACATTTGACACTCTAGTCTTCAAAAGTTAGCGTGCAAGCTTATTGAGTTGATATAGTATTGAAAGAATATCATTTGTAAAGAAACAGCGTTTCCCTGTGAAGAAATAATATTGTATGATGATGATAATACATTTTCCTCTTCATTTTTTCAGGTGACATCTCTTGCTCTTTCTTTCTATGGAAGGGAATAGAATTCTAGCTCATTTCAGATAAATTGCCAAAGGAAATGCTTTAAAAACAGAGGAGAGTAAGAATCAATAAAAAAATGGATTTCTTTGCCAGAAAGAAAGGAGCTGATCTCAGAAAGTATCACTACTAGGTTTTCCCTTGAGGTGTTAGCAAGGTAACTTAACACAATGATCTATTTCAAAATAATAGAAAGCCTCAAAATGGTTTTGCAGCCTAAGAAGAGGTTTTGTGGTTGATATTGTCATACTAATGACAGTGATTTCTACAGTGCTTCATTTCCAAATGTTTCTTGCTTATTTAAGACAATAAAATAAAAATCAAATAAATTCCTCTTTTTTTCCGAAAATAAGAATCAAGGAAATTCCTTTTTTTCCCCCTTTTTGCTGAAGTATGTAGCTGTACCAGTGTATTCATATGTGAAGTATTGACTTGTTCATGATTATTGCTTAGTTTTTAATCAACAGCTGAGTTTTCTCTTTTTCTATGAGGTTTGTGAGAATGTGTACCTTTAGTAGTACTTCTATTTAAACTGGCACCTTGTCTGTAGGACTCTGCTAAACAGTTAGAATAGTAAGTAACTAGAAATGACTTTGAAGTATAGTGCGTGTATATACTATGAGGTCCAGTGTGTTTAAGTATTGTATGAAATATGTAGTTGACTTCAAAAGTACTGTGTCCTATTTATTTCCATGGAAGCTACAACAGATGTAAAGAGCACAAGCAACATTATTTGGTAGAGCAACTTCTCAGCTTCAAACCACTATTTTTCGACATGGTCACCACCATGAACTACACATTTTTGCCAGTGATGAACAAGAGCCTTCATGCTGTACTTGTAACAGTCTGCAGCAGTGGAAGTGACCCTTTGTCACCACGGCAGAAATGCACTACCCTCTGCCTCACTGTGCTCATGTTTACTGTTTGGGCTCCATAAGTGTTCAGCAATTGTTAATTAATGTCAGTGGGTGCCATGTTTTCTGCATGGAAGAATGCAGTAACACGCCTCTGCTTCATATGCACTTCCGTGTCAAATGCCTTTCTGTCAGAGTGCCCCTCTGCTGCCATCTGTTGCACAGCAACAACATGTAATGGGACATTTGTGGGAAGGTTCAGCCTTTACTGCCATACAGCCAACATCTCCCTCTGATATCATGGGACAGCATTATGAAGGAGGAGGAATTAATTTTGAAGCATCCATTATAAATGGAAATATTCACCTTTCTCTATACTGGTTCACAAAAGAATCTAAGTTAGAGACAGGTATTGTGTATGTGTAGTTTCAAGAGAGTCAGTTATGAGTACTTATGACAGCCAGGAATTTGATTCTTATTCATAGCAAATGACCTCAGTTTTCTCTTCTGTGCTTCTCTTTTATAGTTCATAGGGGTTTGGTTTTCCACATTACACAGTACATAGTTCTAATTAAAGAAGCAATTTCAGTTACAATTATGAGAACTGATTCTCCCTGCTGTACTTCCATAAAGCTGTTTTATTTTGTTTTATTGCAGTTGTATACAGTATACAGACTGCATGTAGAGCTTCAGCATGCATATGCATAGTGAAACCTTTAAGCAAATGCATGACTTTCAGTTTTGTTAGTTATTCTGCAATGCCCTATAATCTTACCCTTCTTAAGTTTTGTCATACCTACATATGGATCAGAAATGCAAGCAAGGCAGCAGCTAATCCACAAGAGATGCTTACTTGCAGTAAATTCACTACAAATATAAGAAATGCCGCTGTGAGTTGAATCAGTTGTCTGTCTGTCCCAGAATTCTGTCTCCAACAGTGGAGTCAGAGATGCTATTTAGGAAGACAGGCAGACCTTCTTAAGTTACTGAACAAGAAATGTTTAAGGGTGCATCCAAATTTGCTTGCTTTTAATATTTGCTTATCTTCTGTTTGATTATTTGCTTGTGGCCTTTTAAAATTTCTTGATGCTATTCTGGCAGTGGTGGCAATGAATCCAAGAATTTCACTATTTGCGGTAAGATTAGTAATTCCTGTTCAAATCCATTTCCGACAAGCTGCAGTGAGCATTGTTTATTTCTGTTTTGCAGGACTTGGTAAACAACAAATCTGTCATCATTTTGCCTAGCTTACTGCCAGCAGCTTTCCCTCCATTTTCCTTTTATTGTCCAAATGATTGCAGATACCCTCTGTTATATCCTGCTTAAGAATTAGCTGGTGAACTAAACAGAGAAACTGCATTGCTGGACATATAGGCACACGCTTTCAAATTGCTGTAGATAGAAGAGCTGATGTTTATAAACTGTAGAATTTAGCTCTTGTGCATTATAGTTCAATACTTTTATTAATATATTAATTAAGGTATGTATTAATATATATTGATTAAGGTATATATTTATTTTAAAGGCTGTTAGGGAAAGGAGAAGACATTTATGCTGATAGTGTTTCTTCAGTGCCATCATTCAGAACAAAAACGTGAGGAGGGGTATGTCAGAAAAGGAAGTGGTTAACTTCAAAAGCACCATGATTCTTAACACACTGCTTAAAAGCAGAAAAAACAAGTGTCAGTATATATTTTAGAGATGAATTTAAGTGGCCATCTTTAATTTATTAGTGAAGCTAGCTCATAAATACTGTAACATTTTGATATGATTTTTTTGACAAAAGGAAGTAGATTCCTTCGGTGACCCTTACTTTTAATCCTAGGAGTACTTAAGAAAATAAAAAGATAAATCACTTAGTATCTACGTCAGTATTTTCTGGCTTACACCTTCTTGTAGATAATGATTTCTTATGCCATGGCACATGTTAAAATATGAGGGAATGACTTTTAGAAAATGACAGCAGCGGAGAAGCAGCTAAATAAATAATCTCGTACTTGAAGTAGCTGTAACTTTTGATCTCTAAGGCGTGTGTTGCCAACCTGCTTGTTGAAAGTTCCCACTGTAGCAGTGCTGTAATTGAAACACAGTGCTCTGGCATGTAATTGTCACCTGTTGAGTATAGAAAGCATCTTTTAGCTTATGTTGTCTTTTCTTCAGCTGCAGCTCACAGACATTTCTGTGCAGGTTGTTATCTGCTTCCTTTTCTCACCTTTTGTGCCCTGTCTGCCTCTTTTGTCCCTCTGCTGGTCTCAGTGCTCCATAAGCATCCTCCTACGAATCTCCCAACCTGTTGCCAGCTGTGGCTGTGCCAGGGCTCACATGCTGCATTTTGATGGTGCACAGAACTGAGGCAGGAAGGGACTTGTTGCAGCACGTGGTCAGCTGTTCATGCTTTCCAACATATGGTTTTGCTGCCAAGAGAAAGGGTAGCCGGAAGGCTAGAGGAAACAGAATATTACAAAGGCACATCTCTACTGCTGAGCATTTCTCTTCCCTCTTGTCATGGGGAAAGAAAATAACAGGAAAGAGAGGATGTGGAAAATGTAAGGGTCCTCCTGGGGAAAAGAAAAAAGGTCAGAGTTGCAGCATGGAAGGAAGTAGACAAAGGAAAACAGCGGGAAGGCCCAAAGATGGGTCTGTAGACAAAGTGAAAGGTGGTCTTGGTTAGGTAAAGGAGGGCAAAATGTTTGAATGAGAAAGGAAAAAAAGGAGATACCGGGAATAGAGAGGTACTTATGGCAGAACTAAACAAATCAAAACAAAATAACAAAACTAGAAGGGGGCAGGGGTGGTGGGAGGAAAACTAAGAACTAAGAACGAAGAGTTTTTGACTGTACAAAATACAATATTTTTGAAAATTACTCCGGTCTAGTTTTGACTAGAGAAAGTATAAGACAGAAAAATGCCAAATACACTTAGAAACAGAGAAGTAGAGGGAAAACGCAAGAAGAAGCAAAAATGGAGACAAAGGGGAATTAATTTACTTTTTTCCTGATCCTGTATTTCATCATATGTTGGGAGGGTGGCTCATTCTGATTGAAGTGTTTAATTATGCTGCACCCTATACTTTTATTTACCAATACTGTACAATGGAGATGCCACTGGTCTCCAAGCATTTTGCATTATGCATCCCTGTAGGAGAAACATTTGTGAGGGATTACATCCCTAATATGTCTGTATCTATTAATTCATAAATTATGTAAGTGCTCTGCTGTACTGAAATATTACATGTATTATAAAAATATGCAAAAATAAAGTTTTTAAAAGATGTGAGGTAAAGGTGGTGTAAATTTAAACTTAATTTATTAATTTAAGTTAATTAAATTAATTTAATTAAACAGAATTTAAGTTAGTTAAATTAATTTAATTAAACAGAATACATTATTCCTATACCATACTTGCATCCACCCCTGTCCCTGATATTTTGAAGACCACTGGGCTAGACCAGTAATGACAAAGCTTAATGATGAGATTATTGACATTTCTGGTGGCCTGAGTGACAACACCCAGAGCTGACTTGGCTCCTCATGGCAATGGAATCTGAGCGTCTGCAGTCATGCACAGAAACAGGTCCCAGTATAACTAGCTAGTAAATAGAAAAAAAACCCAGATCTTTCAATCTGATGAGATTTGAACTTTACGGATTCTTGTTTTGTTTTTACTAACTAGAAGGACCAAAAATTACAGTTTTCCAGAAATAGACACAAGTCTTACCGAAGTCAGTGGTTATGACTTTGGAAGACTCCAAATTAGAAAATTTTAATCTATTTAGGATATTTTGTATTCTTACAAGACTCTCCAAGCATAATCTGTGAATTCAAATGAGTTTAAAAGCCCTTTGAAGTAGACCTGAAATCAAGCTCTGGTTGCGCAGATAAGAGCAGATTAACTGCTCCAATAGTAACTTCATCTACATACACTGAATCTTAAATTTCCGTTGTGTTTAATGTTACATTAATGAGAAATTAAGAATGTCCATGATAAATCATATTGAGCTTTCCTGAGAAGGGTAAATCTGAAAACACTTACCTTCATTATATCATCTTTGCACGCTCTTTCCTGTGGAAATTTGTAAAAATTGTTATCAGGAGGTATAGTATCAGCTATAGGAAGACAAGCAAAGACTTATTTAAAGAACATTTCTTAATTTTTGTTAAATAAAATCTACATTTAATCTTTACTGATGGTCATTTTCTTATGCCTAGACACGGTAATTTTAAGCAGTAATGAGCAACAATAATGATAGGAAAACAAAAACACATTAAAATAACAGATAAAGGTATTTTTTAGATGAGATTTCTAATTTTGTTTATGACCTTTGCTGGTATATACTCAAGTTGTCAGACACTATTGCATTAGACATACTAAGATGAAGAATCTTTGTTAGAACAAACAGTCTAGCTGATAGAGTTCAGTAGGAAGGTTCTGGCTTTGAATTCTGTAGGAATATAGAAAGTCTATCAGTGCTAGCAACAAGACTGGAAAACTACTCTTTTAAGGCAGATTTATACTTGAGCTTCAATACATAATCCCAGTTGTTTGGGTTTTGTTGTTGTTGTCGTTTTTGTTTTCCTGACTTGCTTGTCATTTTATGTGTTTTTATGAAGGAGTTCATCGACAGCCATTAATTACTTAAACACTAAACCTGATAGAACCCAGAAGATGTGTTTAATCTTCCTGAGCTTGACCCTTCTGTTGAAAATATGGGCAAAGATTGTAACAGTTAGAAAACAGACATGAGTTTGCACAGTATTGGCTTCAATATACTTCCTCATACTGGTATCAGGCAATTAGGCAATTCCTCTGTGCTTTTTTTTTTTTTTAAACTCATTTCATAAACACAAATCCATCATTCTTTTCAACTTCTGATGAAGTAGTTGAGGTTGACTCAAAGATAAAATTGTCTGTATCCTGTTAGCTATTTGCTACCCTTTAAATAGTATTTAATGACTATAATGTTTGTGAGAGAGTAGAAGCAAGATGATAGAAAGACAATACTGCATTGTGAAATAGAAATGATACTATCATTTGAATTTTTTTAAAATATACTTTCTATTGAGCTGTGTGTAAATAGAATGCATTCTGTAAAGCTTTGTATGAGAGCTGTTTCCCTGAGGATGTTTATGAGTCTTTCCAACAAGGAAGAGCTAGTGAACTCAAGCCCAGCCCAATCCGGTATATTAAAAACATATGTTGAAACACAAAAAACTTCTGAGTTTATCCCTCTCCCTGAAGACCAACAAACCTAGTCGTGGTACTTCTGATTTACCTCTTGGATTTTGAACATTTAAAGGACATTCAAGTTACATTTTTAAGCACCAGCTGGAACACAGGCTAAAAATACTTTTTTAGAAAAGAAAGTGGATTCTGATGGAACTCTAGTATTCTAAAGAGAGTAGAAATTCTAGAAATGTCAAGGCAAACACTGAATTAAACTTCAGGCTGATGGAAGAGGAATGGACTTCAAACCACCAGATAACAAGGGCATTTGGGTTTGCATTTCTCCTTATTTGCTCATACTTGTGAGACCAGCTCTGAATTCTAGGGGTTTGGTTGTGAAGGACAAAGTGCCTGAAGTCATAGCTGTTGTTGCTTTGTTACACGGCGTGAAGATCACAGCTTTGACCTTTGTAACTCCAGGACTTCTCTGACTCATAAAACATTTATAATCCAGAGAAGATTTCAATGGAGGATCAAATATGTTGGTGAGTGTCAACCAGATGTCAAATGTAGCTATCTTATGCTTTAAATTTACCAAGATCATACTGAGATTTTGGCAGCATGTCATGGTTTTGTGATTTTTGGCTTTCGGTATTCCACATCATAACATCATGTGGGGCACTGGGAGTTTAACTGTTAATGCTCAAGTTATGGTACCTGCCCAGAAGAGAAGAAGAACTACATTCCCCTGGGGACTTTGTGGTCACAGAGAGGAGATAGAACTCCTGGCAAGCTCACCTGATGCTCTCTTCGTCCACGCTTCATTGGCTCTCCTCCCGTCTCCCTGCTGCTCAGCTGGACTGTGCAGCTCACCTCAGTGTTATGGTGAGGCCTATCCACCTTTCAGACATTCTCATTAGATTTGATTTACTATCTTCAATTCTGATCATATTGTATTATGGTGTGTTATCTTGCATACTTGATACTATATTTAGTAAATTAGTTTTGTTTCTCCTCAGATTGTTGCTGCTGTTTTTAATTGTTTTGGGGTCCCCTGTTCCCTTTTTCCAGAGGTGCGGATTTTGCAAAATCCATCCACCCCGCTGGTGACGGAACTGGGCCGAACCAGCCCGTAAACCATTGACATTCTTGGTGGAGAATGCAGGCAGAAGCTGCCTTTTAGCTGTTTAGAGCAAACCTCTCTCTGCTCTCAGCTTCAATGGGAAAGTTTCTGTTTCACAGGTGCTCACTGAAAACTTGACCTTGAAACTCCAGGAGGACTGCCAATGTTCTGGGATATTTGTAAACTCTGAGCACTGCTATCTTGCTTCTGTAAAGAGAAGAAAAAATGATCCCACTTTTTCTTTTAAACCTGTTTGCAGAGGGAGCTGCTAATTTCACAGAACTTGGGATTTTTAAGCAGGCTCCCACTCTTCTTCAAATCCTTCATGCAGTTTTTGAATGCTCTGATCACGAATGCAACCTGATCACGTTGTTACCCCTTCAAAGACAGTCTGATGCCTGAGAAAGGAAATGGACTGAAATAGAAAAAGGCATCTGTTACTTGAGAGAATGTGCTGTGGTGGAAACACTACATAGCCCCGATTTAATCCCTGATGAGCCAGGCCAAGAGCATGATCCTGAGAGCCAGGTGTACACCAAACATGTGGCGTACATTCACAAAGACTGCACCAGAAAGGTGCACCAGTACATTTGCTGCAATGTATGGCAAAGGGGAAAGAAGACTCTTATAAATGTATTGGTTAATAAACTTCAAGACTCCGAGTTACATATAAGCCCTCTACTAGCTTGTATTTCAGCCACTGCAAAAGTAGCTGAAAAGCTGGACAGGATGGAGAACAACCAAGAAGATGGACAAATCATCAACCGTGCCTGATGCTGATGAATCCATGGTGGTAACAGATACATCCAATGGGGAACAGAATTCCCAAAACAGCCTACTGGAGGGGCTGATCAACTTGGTTTCGTCCCAGCTAGTGTCATCCAATGTCTTAGCTATCAAAAGAAGACATCTTCCTGCTCAAGCAAGTCACAGCAGTAAGACTACATCGTGTATGGCCTTGTGGCATTACCTACGTGACCGTGGAGAAGATATGAAGTGGCATAAACAATCTACTCCTGCACTTCAAGCATGGGGTAAAAGAATTACTTGACAAATCAACAACCAAGGCGAACTTCTCCAAAAAGGTGATTGCTCCAGTTGCTGCAGACAATGGAGGTAACAAATAGAGGGGCTCTGCCCCCAGCCAGGGGGGGGAAAGGGATAATAGAGTTTATTGGACTGTGTGGATTAGATGGCCTGGCACATCAGAACCACAGAAATATAAGGCCCTAGTGGATACTGGTGCACAGTGCACTCTAATGCCCTCGAGTCACCCAGGGACAAAATCAGTTTATATTCATGCGGTGACTGGGGGTTCCCAAGAGCTGACCATGTTAGAGGCCGAAATCAGCCTCACTGGTAAAGACTGGCAAAAGCACCCTATTGTGACGGGCCCAGGGGCTCCATGTATACTTGGTATTGATTACCTCAGAAGGGGATATTTTAAGGATCCCAAAGGGTATAGATGGGTCTTTGGAATAGCTGCTGTAGACACAGAAGGTGTTAAGCAGTTGTCTGTTTTGCCTGGCCTATCAGAAGATCTGTCTGTTGTAGAGTTGCTACGAGTGAAAAAGCAACAGGTACCGATAGCTACAAAAACGGTGCACAGATGGCAGTACCGCACCAACAGGGATTCCTTGCTCCCCATTCAGAAGTTGATTCGTCAACTGGAGAATCAGGCAGTGATCAGCAAAACTCACTCACCTTTTAACAGCCCCCTATGGCCAGTGCATAAAGTCAGTGGAGAATGGAGGCCAATGGTAGACTACTGTGGCTTGAATGAAGTCACACACCCATTGAGTGCTGCTGTGCCGGACATGTTGTAACTCCAATATGAACTGGAATCAAAAGCAGCTAAATGCTATGCCACCACTGACATTGCTAATGCCTTTTTCTCCATTCCTTTGGCCAAAGAATGCAGGCCACAGTTTGCTTTCACATGGAGGGGCATTCAGTATACCTGGAATCGTTTGCCCAGGGGTGGAAACACAGCCCAACCATTTGCCATTGGGTTGATCTGAGCTACACTGGAACAGAGTGGTGCTCCTGAGCACTTACAGTACATTGATGACATCACCGTTTGGGGCAACACAGCAAAGGAAGTTTTTGAGAAAGGAGAGTAAATAATCGAGATCCTTCTCCGTGCTGGTTTTGCTATTAAGCGAAGCAAAGTGAAAGGACCTGCCCAGGAAATTCAGTTCCTATGTATAAAGTGGCAAGATGGCCGTCGTCACATCCCGACAGATGTGATCGACAAAATCACTGCCATGTCTCTGCCCACTAGCAAGAGAGAGAGACAATCATTTCTGGGCATAGTGGGTTTTTGGAGAATGCATGCTCCAAACTACAGCCTCATTGTAAGCCCACTTTATCAGGTGACACGGAAGAAGAATCATTTTGTGTGAGGTCCTGAGCAGCAGCAGGCTTTAGAGCAGATTAAACAGGAGATAGACCGTGCCGTGGCCCTGGGGCCAGTACAGATGGAATAGGATGTAAAGAACATCCTCTACACTGCTGCTGGAGAGAAAGGTCCCACTTGGAGTTTGTGGCAAAGAGCCTCAGGAGAGACCTGAGTCCAATCCCTGGAATTTTGGAGTCGGGCGTACAGAAGGTCCAAAGAGTGCTACACTGCAACGGAAAAGGAGATCTTAGCTGCGTATGAGGGGGTTCAGGCTGCTTCCAAAGTAATCGGTACTGAAACACAGCTCCTTCTGGCACCTTGACTGTCAGTGCTGGACTGGATGTTCAAGGGAAAAGTGTCCTCCACCCATCATGCCACTGATGCCACTTGGAGTAAGTGGACTGTGTTGATTACGCAGTGAGCACGGATGGGGAACCTCAGCCATTCAGGTATCCTAGAAGTCATTATGGACTGGCTTGAAGGCAAAAGGTTTGGAACACCGCCAGCAGAAGTATCACATGCTAAAGGGGCCCCACCATACAATGAACTACCAGAGAATGAAAAGAAATATGGCCTGTTCACAGATGGATCGTGTCGTATTGTGGGGAAGCATTGCAGATGGAAAGCTGCTGTGTGGAGCCCCACACAACAGGTTGCAGAGGCCATGGAAGGGAAAGGAGAATCAAGCCAATTTGCAGAGGTAAAAGCTGTCCAATTGGCCTTAGATTTTGCTAAACAGGAGAGGTGGTCAGTGCTCTATCTTTACACAGAATCATGGATGGTAGCAAATGCCTTATGGGGGTGGTTACAGCAGTGGGAATAAAACAACTGGCAAAGAAGGGGTAAACCTATTTGGGCTGCTGAACTGTGGAAAGACATTGCTGCCCGAACAAAAACTATAGTTGTAAAGGTGCGTCATGTAGATGCTCATGTGCCCAAGAGTCGGGCTACTGAATAACAGCAAAATAACCACCAGGTAGATCGAGCTGCCAAAATTAAGGTGGCTCAAATAGACCTGGACTGGCAGAACAAGGGTGAATTATTTCTAGCTCAGTGGCCTATGAGACCTCAAGCGATCAAGGGAGAGAAGCAACATACCAATGGACTAGAGACTGAGGGATGGACTTAACTATGGATACTATTGCACAAGTTATTCATGACTGTGACACATGCGCCACAATTAAACAAGTCAAGAGAATAAAATCTCTCTGGGGGGAAGAGCGATGGCAAAAGTATAAATATGGGGAGGCATGGCAGGTTGATTATGTCACCTTGCCACGATCTCGCAGTGGTAAGCATTATGTGCTTGCTATGGTAGAGGCAACCACTGGGTGGCTTGAAACATTTGCAGTACCCCATGCTACTGCCTGAAACACCATATTAGGTCTCGAGAAACAAGACTTGTGGCAACATGGCAATCCAGAAAGAACTGAGTCAGATAATGGGACTCATTTCAAAAATTCTCTTGTAAATACTTGGGCCAAAGACCATGGCATTGAGTGGATTTATCGTATCCCCTATTATGCACCAGCTTCTGGTAAAATTGAATGCTACAATGAGTTATTAAAAAACATATTGAAAGGAATGGGTGGCGGAACATTTAAGCATTGGGAGAAGCATTTGGCAGAAGCCATCTGGTTGGTCAATACTGGAGGATCAATCAATCGCGATGGTCCTGCTAGCTCCCTACATTCTGTCAAGGGAGATAAGGTCGCTATAGTACATGTAAAGAACATGTTGGGAAAAGCAGTTTGAGTCTTTCCAGCTTCTGGGAAGGACAAACCTCTTTGAGGAACTGTTTTTGCCCAGGGGCCTTGGTCCATTTAGTGGGTGATGCAGAAAAATGGGGATATTCAGTGTGTACTACAAGGGAATTTGATGTTGGGGGAGTGCAGTCATTAATTCCATGTATATAGGTTTGTGTGTGCACATGTTTAATGTTTGGTAAGTATTGTTTGTATATATTAAGCATGATGTAGTAATGTAGAATAAGGGGTGGAATGTCATGGTTTTGTGATTTTTGGTTTTCGGTATTCCACATCATAACATCATGTGGGGCACTGGGAGTTTAACTGTTAATGCTCAAGTTATGGTACCTGCCCAGAAGAGAAGAAGAACTACATTCCCCTGGGGACTTTGTGGTCACAGAGAGGAGATAGAACTCCTGGCAAGCTCACCTGATGCTCTCTTCGTCCACGCTTCATTGGCTCTCCTCCCGTCTCCCTGCTGCTCAGCTGGACTGTGCAGCTCACCTCAGTGTTATGGTGAGGCCTATCCACCTTTCAGACATTCTCATTAGATTTGATTTACTATCTTCAATTCTGATCATATTGTATTATGGTGTGTTAACTTGCAATCCAATACTGTATTTAGTATATTGGTTTGTTTCTCCTCAGATTGTTGCTGCTGTTTTTAATTATTTTGGGGTCCCCTGTTCCCTTTTTCCAGAGGTGCGGATTGTGTGAAATCCCTCCGCCCCGCTGGTCACGGAATCGAGCTGAACCAGCCTGTAAACCATTGACACAGCTGCATATGAGAAGGTCAGCATTTTATCAATAAAGGAGAACGTGTGTAGCTATCTGACTCTCTCACTGGTGAAATACTAGAAAATATGATGAGTGCAAGGAACATAATATATACTAGGTTGAAAATGAAACTGTTTTGAAGAAAGCAGGCAGCTCCATTCCCAAGCATACAATTTCAGGTTGTGAGGGGCATTTCCACTTTAGTTCTGGTTTGTAATATCCAGAGCAGTGGTGGCCAGATATCAGCCATATATCAACTTTTTTCCCTCTCTACTGGAACAGATCAGGTTTAATTACTAGTATTTCCCTTTCAGATGTGATTAATGAACTTCAGGATTAGCACCTATGAGACATACAGGAGCCATTCACATCTCATACCTTTTGTTGCACCAGTCAGCACCCTCAGTCGTTAAGTTGATATGCAGTCTGTATTGTGAAATGTAATAGTATAGCTGCAGGCATTCCAAGGCAGGTATTAAGGCAGCCTGAATATATTTCATAGAATGATAGAAGGGCTTAGGTTATGTTTGCATAATAACTCACAAGAAATTTTAAATGCATGAAATAAATTGCAATCCCTGGGAGGACAGGTTATTGGTGGTGAATTAAATCTTGAATTTTAGAGTCCAAATAGAGGCATACATTTCAAAAACATGGATCATTATTACTGAGCAGGCTTGTTGTGTCTAGTAACACGCCGCTGAGAATATTTACTATACAGAACCAATAGATCAGATAGCACTGGGTGAATTTCAGTGCCATTCTGAAATGACTGCATACAAAAATATTTATGCCCATTATCTTATTTTATCTCATTACCTCTCCTTCAATGTTTTGTTTTGAGGACAATTTTTCTAAACAGAAGATGATTTATGTACTGGCTAGCTTTCTGTCAGTCTGTGATTTGTATTCATATTTCTCTGATTCTGAAGAAGTATTGTCTCTTCCTGGTTACATATGGTGGGTAATACAAATCATGATGCTCACTGGAGGTAAGCTGTTAGCAAAAATGCAAAATAAATGGGGAAAAGCCTTCTGCTCTTCCTTCTTTCAGTTAAAATGAATGCATCTTGAAGTGTACCAAGTTTAAAAAAGAAGTGTCTACTTAATCTTTTTTTTAATTTAAAAGTAAATTTCAGCTATAAAGTTTCCCAACTTTCTTTTTCCTACTGTTTTATTTTTATGACTTTTATACTCAATTACACCAGAAAGATGAAGTTACTAAGTAGTGCGCTTGTAGGATTTAGGATTTTTTTGCATCCTGAAAACGACGTGAGTTGAAACAGCAATGTCAAAGTGGTAGCCTTAGGTAAGTTAAATGAACCAAAATAACAAACTTCCTGATAATCTTCGTAGTTGTGGAATAAGCAATCCTTTCTGCATAGGAAGACATTTGACTGTAAAGCATCCATATCTTTGCAGTATTTCACTCTTTACCTTCTTATGTTGGCAAGATTGTAAGTCTCTGAGGGTTTATATTCCAGTCAGAAAGTGTTTCAAGGAGAGGACCTAAGTTTTAGCCAGACTCAAACAGCTTTTTGCTCTCACTAAAGCTGCTGTGCTCTAGGCTACGTTCTTTTCTGAATGAATAGGTAGTTCTCATCATACACATTAATATGTTTACCAAGCATATATTTGTTTGTTTCTTCTCTTGACTCTTTTGTTCTTCATTCCTTAGAATTTTAGTACGGTTCTGGTTCACATTCACTAGGAAGGTTAGTCCAAAGTTTGCATGAAACCATCCCTGTGACAAAGGCCAACACAAAGCTGGTATGTTTTTTAGATCTCCCCGGAGTGTTATCCTGAATCCACAGAAAGGTCTAATCATTGTATTTGCTCAGCTCAGAGTGAGGTTCACAATCTGTGATGCCTTATGTTTTGTAAGCAAGGTAAATGCATGCCAGGAAACAGTGTAGTGAAAAACATCAGGGGAACTGGTTCTAAAGTCTACGTGAGGCCAGCAGGACTTCTGCCCAGTGTCTATCATTGCACAGTCATTACTTCAGATTGCCTAAGGGCTTGTTTGTGTGGGGTGTTCTTCTTGGTTGGCTGGTTGGTTGGTTTCAAGGCACTGTGTTTTTGTTTTGTTTTGATAGAACCAACTGTAGTGTTCTTTTCCCAGGGCTTAAGTTCTGGCTACCTTTTCATCCCCGTAGAGCCCCTGGCCTAATCAGATGTGGAGAAAATTGTTTTGTCAGATATACACTTTTATTATATCCTCAGCCTGAAGATTCAGTTGAGAAATCACTGTATAAATCTTTGCTCTCTGAGTTTGAGATGCCTTGAATATTGACGTGTATGTTCCTGGCAGCAGTTGTTTTTGTTTGTTTTGTTTTATTTCCTTTGGTCCTCTTGCTTTATGCAGCTTCCTCCACAGAATTTTGTGGAGATAAAACTTAACTATAAAATGTTGGTATCAGTCCAACACATACATTTGATTTGCTTAGTGAATGTACTTCCACAGCAGTAAAAGAAGGTCTGGGGGAAGGGAGTGGGACCAAGAAGCAAGAAAGGAACAATAGGTTGGTTAGAAAAAACAAAAAAAAAACAAAAAACAAAAAAAACTTGAAGGAAAATTAAGGTCACCAGAAGAGAGCTTTCCAGATTTAGTATTGTCTAGCCTTACGTGTGCAAAGAATGGCAAGCTTAGGCTGAGAACTGTGTCTTATCTTGTGCATGTTACATACTCTATTAGGTATTCCTATTCAATTGTTTATCTTAACATTAAATTACAGCATTTGAGAAAAAAAAAAAAAAAAAAGTTATGTTCTGTTTTCTTGAAAGAGCTTGTGTGCTGTGAATCTTATCTTTTTTTATTATTCCTCTATATGAAGCTTTTCAAGAATGGATGTTTCTTGTTGGATCTCTCCGGAAAATGAGTTTCTAAGTGAACTTTCAGTTTTCCCCTGCTGCACTCATAAACTGCATTTAAAAGCATTTCAGAAAGTCAGGTGGCACTGATAAGGCTTGAGCCTCTGTAATGCCCAAAATGCTCCAAGGTGTATATTGCTGAGTTGAATCACATGATCTTAGAGGTCTTTTCCAACCATAGTAATTCTATGATCAAGGGAAAGAAAATGTGATCATGAAACAGCAGAGTTCTCTAGCTGATGCTGACGCCTACACTGAGTTACCAAAAGAAGTAAGTTGACTGATTGCTTCTTTGCAGCTGCAAAATAAAAGAAGGTGTAAGTTAACTTCATTTCTTACCTGATTCAGAGTAGGAACTTAAAAACAATCTTAAGGAAAGATACCTCTTAAAAACTTACTTGTTTCATTTCTGATGGACAAATACTTTTTGTTTTTACATTTGGCTGTCATTCATGAGATGCTTTAATTCCTGTTTTTGCAAAAAAAAAAAAAAAAAAAAAAAAAGGTCATGGTGATCTCTTATGCACAGAACCCAACAGATAACTCTTCCTGTAACACTGATTAGCCATTGTATTTGTTCTCTCCCAAAAGGAAAAGGGTTCAGTCAGCCATTTGGTGACACACTGCATAGACAGAAAACTGAAAATTTACTGGAAACAAAACCCCTCCACTTTTACATATGATTGCTGATTCAGTACAAGGTAAGCAGAATTCTACAGCATTACTAAAAAACTATGTCTCTCTTTACACTGTTTTAGAAGTCTGTTCTAATAAAAGAGTATAATTTTGGGTACCATAATCTGAATGCATATTAGAGTTAAGAGCCCAAAGCTGTGCACAGAGATGTGCAACAGCAAATCATCTTGTCTTGCACTGCATCATGCAAAGCCATGCTCTAAATATCAGTTTGGTGCCAGGGAAGTACACCTTCCCTCAGCACCCTAAGTTTGCAATATACCTGTAACATTTTCAAAGATAAAAAGTATATTCTTACTGTATATATTTCTTCTTTCATAAGATGGGTTATATTCAAATGCAGGTTTTCAGAACTTGTTATGTTGGGTTTAGGGAACAGTCTGGAAGCATTACAGTTATTTCTTTTTCTCTTTATCTTTCTTTTTCTTTCACTTTTTCTTTCTCTTCTTCTCTTTCTCTTTCTTTTTCTTTTTTTCAAAAGTATTTACTAATGCTTTTTAGTCATCTGATGTATCAGAACAGTTCTACTTGTGAAAATATTCGTACTGTGCCGTTAATCAGATATGTAATCATTAAGAGTAGAAGTACATCACATAAAATACAGTTCTTATCAGTGGAAGCCAGACTCCCTCTTTCTCCCAGAATGAAACAGCTATTTCTTTTTTTATGTATCTAAATTGTTTGTATATTTCTGCCAATGAAACTGAACACCTGTGGTTTAAGCTCTGCTCTTCCTCTTATAAATTTCACAAACAAAACTCATTCTCTATTTAGTAAAAATTAAGACCAAAAATTGCAGGACATAAGTTTATGGCATAGAAATATTATATGCATAATTCTGCGTACAAATTGCAATAAAGTGATAATGCTAAACACATGAGATGGAACACAGTCATAGATGTGTCAAGCAGTTTCACTGACGTCTGATAGTGCATAGGAAATTGTGCATTTAACAATTTTTAGTCTTCCTTATGTATTATGAAATGTCTCTTAAGAACTCATAATCCATAATTTGTAAGAATTGTAAGTTATGCAAAAATCTGCAGAATTCGAGTATTTTGCTTCTGTTTCTTGGCCAAACCAGTAGGTAGGAGCAAAAGGTCCTTTGGGTTATTTACCTAGTAAGCAGCTCATTTAACAATCAGTTTTCATTAATATTTCTGTTAAATGCAAACTAAATTTACTATTGTAAATTTGTAAGCTGAGTTTACTATTGTCATTTCCTATTAATTTTGGCATATGTATCAACTCAATTCAAATTACAATAAATACTGAAGTGACCTGAAGGTGGCCATCTTCAAAAGAAAGGCTTGTCAAGGAAAATGTTTTTAAGTCGGACTAAGTTTTTAAGTCAGACTAAGTGTTTTGAGTCACATTGATCAAAAATATAAACATATTTTTGGGGGAAAAATGTTATCTTTATTTCTTAATTTGAGACTGCACAGTGTGTATAGATTTGCTTGGGAAGGAATTGCAACTTCCACTGACATTATATTAAAAATAAGTGCAACATGAATTTGATGCATCTTGTCTTTCAACAAACTGTACGTTAGGAGAAATTTAGAAGCCACATCTTCCATGCCATTATAAATGTAACTTAGCCTGTTCTCATTTGCTATTCACATGTGTCTTCACTATTTCTTTGAAAATCCCCGTCTGTTAATCCTCCTTTCAACCTCTAGTGCAGTCTACGGCCACTTCATTAGTAGGAACTTTGAAATGAATTTACTGGTTCTCCATTAGTGTTTGAGTCACAGACATCAATTTTTCTTGTTGATTTAAATCAGTTTGTATTCTCTGTCTGATCTAGAATCTTAAAATTCTGATGCATTTCTCCGCTGTAAAATCATTGATAACAGCTGAAGTGAAGCAGGAATACAAGAGGCAGGATTTAGATTAGATGCTGGTGAAAAAATTTTCACTGAAAGGGTGATGAGGCCGTGGCATAGGCTGCCCAGAGAAGGTGTGGCTGCCCCATCCATGGAGGTGCTGAAAGCCAGATTTGGTGGGCCCTCAGCAGCCTGAGCTGGTGCCTGATTTGGTGGGTGGCAGCCTTGCCTGTGATGGGGGTTTGGACTGATATTTGAGGTCCCTTCCATCCCAAGCCATTCAATGATTCTGACAGAACTCGGTGATGGATCTATTGAGGAAGCTTGGAGGAGGGTGGTGAAATCCTCGGATCCTCCTTGAGGCCATCTCCTGTCAGTATCACTGCTGTGGGGGAGAGTCACTGCCATTGAAAATGGCAGGAGAAAATAAGAATTTGTGTAAGATAGGTAAAGACTAAACCCAGACTTCTAAGTGAAAGTATGCCACATAGTACTGGTGTTTGTTGTCTGTTTTTAATGTTATTAATATCAGTAATAACAAATGAAGCTTCTAATGAGTTTCCTCATGGCTTTTCATGGACCTGCAAAAAAGTGCAAATTGTGTGTTACCAAATCAGAGAATTCTAGGGGCTGGAAGGGACCTCTAAGGATCAAGTCCCACCCCTGCTATAGCAGATCTCATCCAGATGAATCTTAAATGTCTCCAGAGAAGAAAACTCTACAACATCTCTGGGCAGCCTGTTACAATGCTCTGTCACTCTGACAGTAAAGATGTTCCTTACTGTGTTTCTGTTTGCGGCAGTTGCCCCTTGTTCTGCCACTAGGCACTGCTGGAAAGAGCCTGGCGCCATCTATTTGACTCCTGCACTTTAGATATTTAGAAGCATTGATCTCAGATTTCTCCGGGCTGAACAATCCCAGGCGTCTCAGCCCTTCCTCATAAAGAAAAGGGTCCTCCAGACTCAACATCTTTGTGGCCCTCTGCTGGACTCTCCGTAGAATTGCTGTCTTTTTTGAACTGAGAAGCCCAGAATTGGACACAGTACCCCAGATGTGTTCTCATCAGGGAAGAGCAGAGGGGGAGGATCACCCCCTCTGCTCTTGTTTCGACATGCAGGAACAAAAAGGCACAGTGCTTCAGTGGGCAGGGGAAGATTGAAAGTCAGAGGGGAATGTAAAACATTATAACACGAGAAACCACAATTAAGCTGTTCCTTGCTAAAAGCCAGTAACAAATTATCCAAGTATTCCTCCAGCACCCAGCTTAAACTCTTGTCTTTTTTTTTTTTTTTTTTTTTTTTTTTTTTTTAAATTGTCATTGTATTTTGTTAACTATTAGCTTGGCAGCTTTTGCGTTATTTCAGGAATTTCACTTCTTGTTGCCACTTGGTATGTTAAACTCCCAGAGACATAATTTAAAATGCATGTGTTTAGTATGGTAATTGAAAACACGGCTACTACATGGAAAAGGTATTGCCACAGAGTACCTGGGATGTATGCCAGGAAGGCTTAAACAAGGAAAGAAGGATGTGCATTCCCTTACCTGTCTGCAGTACACTAACAGCAACATTTCTGAGTCACAGCGATCCAGGTGAGAATGCAGAGATAGGACATGACTTCAAGCAGTAACTGGATACGTTCCCCCAGTCTACTGGAATTTCTTTTTGCTTAGAAAGACAAAAGGTGATTTTTTTTTTTTTCTTTCTCTCTTTGAGATCATTAGACCATAGTCACTCTATCGATGGCGTCTTCCAAGTCTGTCTTTCGCTATTGTTAAACTTTGGGTTAAACATTTGACACAAGGATTTGTCTGTTTACACCCAAAGCAGATGAGGAATGAGGTCACACTAGATACAGGTGTAGTCCTTCACTGTGTCGCTTGGCTTTGATGCAGAGATTCACAGTGCTCAGGTAATCTCAAAGCTCACTCTTTCATATCATTCAGGCAAAGGTATTGTTACAGCCACTGCTAGCACCACGTTTACAAATGGTAGTTGTTGGGTGGCAACACCATCCCACAAAATCTGCTGTAAAAACAGAGGGTCTCTTATATTTGCCTAAGATTAATTGGATATGTGTGTAATGCATCGTACAATACACTGAGCTTCAAGCTACCATATGCGCATACAAGTGTTTCTACCTTGCATCCCCTCATAGGATGTAACAAGAAGCACCTACCCAGATACAACTGAAAGGAGATCCCTGCACAATCAGGGCTGTGAATTTTGGTGACCAGTGGGTGTGTCATAATTTTCTACACAAGCATACAGCACATAAAGGGCTCCTTCTGATTTCGGACTCATAACATAGATAAGTACCACTCAGTGTTAGTGAAAAACAAAAGCATTCTCTTTTTAAATACGCCAATGGAGAAGAAAGTAATATGCTTTCTGGGAAAGAAAACATATCTACCTGGCAATGTCATCTTTATATACTTGTGTGTGTGTGTGTAACTACTGCATTAAGTGAAAACAATTTCTTAAAGGAGACAATAGGCTTAAGACTGAATACATTCTGGAATTTCCACAAATCAAATTGCATAAACGATTTTTTTGGATTGGCATTCCCATGGAATAATTCAGAATTATTTTATACCAGATTATATGAAGAAGGGTAACTGAATGAGTGTTAATTACTGAGCACATGCGCTGACAAGCACAGCTCTGCGTGTGTGTGTGTAAAATGGATTCCTAGGGCAGTGCTGCTTTCTTTGCTTTAAGGGAGGGATTTGTTTTGCACCTGAGATGTTTGAATTTCACATTAAGCAAAGATAACCACCTTCAGTTTCACTTGTTCTTCAAACCTAACGTCACTGGCAAACGTGCTTTTGTTGGTACTGAGTGACGACACACGTGTTGAAAGAATCGTGCTGCGGGGCATTTAAAAAAATGACAGCAGGAGACAAAGGCGCGATCAAAACGAGATGAAAACGGCTTAATTCATCCACCCACGGGCTTCCTTCGCAGCGGCTCCGTGCGAAGGACGAGTCGGGAGCCGTGCCGTGCCTGCGTGCTGCGGGTCCCGGGCCGCGTCCGAGGTCCGAAGCGGTCGGAGCTGCCGTGGTGCGCGCCTCGGTCGCTAGATGTCTCCGCACGCTGCAAGCAGCGCGGACAGGATGTGCATGCTGTAAACAAAGAGGAAATCGCTAGAGCTGAAGTTAAGCGGCGCAGGGTTTGTAAGAGTGCAAATGACTTATCACTCGGTTTCCAGCTGCCTGGAATTTTCCCAAGGAAATAATTAAGTTGGAAAATGTTGGCTGTATTTCGCAAATCCTTTCATTCAACGCATTTATAATAGGGGCTTTTTTTTTTTTTTTTTTTTTTTTTCCGTTTTCTGATCTGTAGTGAGTTTGGCCCAACCTCAGTGCGCTGGAAGCGGTGGGAGGTCCCAAACTTAAGAGAGGTCCGTTGTCAGATCCACATCAAAGCCAACAACCTGGGCGGCTGCGCTCCCAGAGCTCCGCGTCTCCGGCAGAGCTAAGCGCTGCGACTCCACTCGCCGCCTGCCTGCTGCCTCAACCATTCTGATGCTCTTTGGTGTTGAACAGCTGCCGGCACTGGTTCCTTGAAATCGGAACTTTTTTTTTTTTTTTTTTTTTTTTGACTATAGTCCAAATCAGATTTTGAAAGAAAGAAAGAAATTCCCAGAAACCAGAATCAGATTTTCTAGCCAGCTCTTTTCCCGGACCAGAGGCTGCCCTGGCTCCGATTCCTGTAAGTAACTTTGTTCTCTTTAAGAGCCGATACCGACTGCCACCTATCTTCCGGGCCGGGGGAGGGCCAGCATCCCGCGGACCCCTGCCACCCCCCAGCAGCATCTCCAAGCTCGCTCCGCTTCTCTCTGCGCCTCACCGCACGGCGCGGCGCTGCCGCAGCCGGGGCTCACAGGGCGGCTCCGCGCTCAGCCCCGCGCCTGGCTGTTCGGAGG
>NW_024884833.1:7788986-7867120 GCF_019232065.1 Centrocercus urophasianus | reverse complement strand
TATTGTTTTTTTTTTCACTTGGGGCTTCATATATTTCAGCAGAGGGCACTGTGACCTTACTGACAACTCAATCTGGTAATAGGGCCACTGATGGATGGAAAAAAATACAGCATTTTCCCTCAGCATCTGTCCATAAATCGCAGGCTTATATGTGCAGTAATTACTTATTCTTCATTTTAAACATTGCATCATTACTATGGCAGAGAGGCTGGACATGAGTAAGAAAAAGCACTTCAAGTAATTAATATGTTTAGAAAAATACAAAAGGAAGCTGCTTTTTCTCTTTTTAAATGAGAAAATTTGGTAACAGGAGCTGCTGAAACTTTTTTCTCCCAGTCTAATCTCTGGTGCAGGGATTTTAACAAAGGCTGTACAGCAGTTGCTGTATCAGAGCAAACACAAAATCATCTGAACACCCAGACCTCCTGATATGTACTAGCCACAGCAAGCACAACGTGCTGTTCTGTGCCTGCCACCCACACAGGCCAAAGTTACCGAGCACTTCTACTGCAGTGAATCCTCGCAGTAGCTGGGACAGATGGCACGGCTCTGACCCTGGGTGCTGAGTCCTCACACTGAGCCTCGGCACCCAGCTGTGCTCTGGGCTCCCTTCTGGGAAGAGTGCATTGGCAGTGCTGGCAGCAGGGCTGGTGGCAGTGTCTCTGCCAGCATCACGCTGACCTGCACCCGTGAGGCACCCAGGGCTGATATCTAGGGGGACCCCTGGCTGTGCTCTCCATACTGTGTGCTGAGCCTTCCAGCCAGGAAGCAAAGCTGGCTGTACCGCACTGATTCACTGATTGCACTCATCGTGCTGCTGCACAGAGCCAGTCCCTAGAGGGGTGGAAAGAGATCTCACATATCAGCTTAAACTGCTGATGTTACCTCATAAACAACAAGCTAGTTCTTCTTTCAGGTGTGCCTATGTATACATGTGGCTACTAACTATTGAAAAATAATGAGGTAAGGATACAGAAAAGAGAATAATGTGAGCTGGTAACACCATCCTTTGAACTGTCCACACTGAGCAGATTATATTTGAACCTTTCAGGTGCCATTTTATCCAAATGAAGGTTGGATTCTTTGCAGATTACACATAGCTCTGCATCAGTACAACGGTTGCTTGGAGCTCCCTGGATGGAAATGCTTATTTAAGATGTCTACATTTGGTTTTGGTAGCTTCAGATACCTCTGAGGAAAACTGGTTTGTCTTGAATGACCCTCTTCCTTCCCTCCCTCCTCAGACTAAGCCTGCTGTGGTTACAAAGCAGCAGACATTGGCACTTACTACCTGTGCAGGACTGTAAACCTTGGTACAAGAGATGCTTTGATCTCTATGTATTATTTGCAGTTTGAGGAGCGTGTGATCTATTCCAAACATTTGACCAGTTTCTGTTTGCTATGATCCACAAAAAAAGACATCTTGTACTGAAAGGGTTCTGGGAATGTCAGGCTTGTGGTTTGCAGCATCTAATGCCAGTTCTGGAAGCAGCTAATACGAAAGAGTTATTTCCTCATGAGCATGCAAAATACCTACAACTACAATAACTGTGTAATGTTTAGAGCTAAGAGTTTATGGCAGCATTGCCCACCACCGTTTTGACAGGCTGTCCCACTAGCAGCTGTTTTCAAGATCCCTCTAGAGACAAGTGGATTTTTTGCAACATGTTAAGTAACAGGCATACCTGCAGCTACTGTTCCGCCCACCATACCCGAGGAAGATTGCGTCAGTTCAGTTTCTCTGACCTTCTTTGTCTCTGATTTTTGGGTAGACATGACAGCTGAAGCAACAGGGATACTCTGTGACAATGTGAGAACAGTGCCTTCTTTTTTAATTCTGTCTTAGTTTTGAAACGTTTCCATCCTTGCTGCCGTCAGAAGAGCGGCAGGTGTCACTGCGTGGCTCCGTTGCCCTGGTGCAGCCTTTCCTCTCTCCCAGCCATGCCCCCTGGGGCCAGGATGTCAAAATCATACAAATTCGTAGCCCTGTTGTATCCCAGCACTTCTTCTGGATTCCAAACAATGCAGCTTCCACTGTGTCCCACTGCGCATCTGCAGACATTGCTGGTTCCTAACCCTTGGACTCCCTGGACTCCCTACACTTTCAGTACAGCTCTTTGAATTGTTTTTGCCATGTGAAACACTCGGGGAAGTTGTATCCCCTGGCTTATTTGCCACCCCTGTGCCTGTATGAAAAGGGAGGCGTGGAAAACAGGATTAGATGTTTAACCTCTTGGGGAAGATCTAGACGGTTTGACAAGTCGTTCTGCCAGTGTAATAGCCTTTCTTTCCGTCGGATCACCTTTGCACTTCTAGCGGGTGAGATGGCACACCACGGCCCTGGCAGCAGCACCCTCTCCCCTAGCAGCCATCGCAGCCCTGGCGGCGCGAAGCTTCATCGCTCAGGCGTGTATCGGAGCCAGGCGTGGCCCGGGATGCTGAGGGTGAGCCGGTGGCCTGGATCAGGGCGACGCAGCAGCTTTTCCCCAGCAGAGTGGGAAACGTTGCCCGCGACTCTGCGCTGCGGGAGGGGCCGGGGCTGCGGGCAGAAGCGGCGTCGGCAGCGATGTCTTCGGTGCCATCAGTTGCAGTAATTACTGAGGTGCTCTAGATATGCAAATTCATTTAAGTCGTCAGTCCTGCTTGGTCACTGCCATTTGAGCAGTTTAAGGAGTCCTTCAGGGCTTGGTGTGCTTCCCTCTGCAAATATTGAGGACTGTGGTGGTGGCTAGATTCTGTTTTTTGAAATGGCACAAGCATGATGTTAGATGGTGGCCCATTTAGCACTTATGCATAATTAGGGTCTGATATCTGCAACACTTTGTGAAGAAATCCACCGATTCTTGCGGATTTCTTTCTCATCCCTGACTTCTACTTTGCTCATTCTTTAACACAGATGTTGTTTTTCGCTAGCTTACTCAGCAGTATTTTTCATAACAGATTATTGTAGCATCTGCTGCTGTGTGTACTCACTCTGTTCAGCTGTTAGAAAGCCTCTGGAGGATAACACATGCATTTCACTTTGTAACATAATGGGAGCTAGCTGAAGAAAGCATACCTGCTTTCTTAATGCTGAGGCATTAGCAAATATTTTTGCAGATCCTGGATATTGCGATCTAATTTAACAGTGCTCTCAGCATGGGTTTGCCTCTCTAAGTAGAGCAAGTACACAGTAGTCAAAGGTATATGAAAACTTGTTGAATGTGGACTCTGGGTAAAGAAAAGAGATTTCTCCATGCTGAGGCCTGGAAACTTCGACCTGAAAAGAGTGGCATAGCAAGGAGAAAAAAACCTTGAGTCAGCCCAATGGCAGCTGCTTACAAAGTATGTCCTTCAAACCCCCTAGTTTACAATCTAAGCACATGTTTAACCCAGCAGGCAGCACTGTATTATAAACGCTCTCTAACACAGCCTACAGCCAAGAGCAGCAGACCGTGTTTATCTCAGAACCTCTCTTTGCTGCCCTACGATGCTGGTGGCATGAAGATCTCCAGGCATATTCATACATTTAATACTACCAGAACCTGATCAAACAATGGCATTTTGAAACAAAACCTTCCTGTGGAAAAGACATGCATTTGAGACATGTTGCTTTCTAACTACTTTGTTTGTAAACTATGTGTTCCTGCTTTTCAATTACTGTCTCTATATTTCTAGCAGCAGCAATCTTGATGGTTGCTTTAACCAGGAAAGAACAATCAGACAAGTGGTTATTACCATATAAACATTTTAAAACAAGTCCGTACCGTTCAGATACTGAGATACTGCCCACAGGGCAGACTAAGAACTGATGCACAAATGGGCAGATCTTCAGACACAGATACTTAGCCTAACACCTGCTAGAGTTAATCTTATGGTAGAAGTTCTAGTCTAACGTTACCCTTGGCCCTCCTCAGCCTTTGCTTAGCAGCATCTGGCTTGTAAACTGGATCTCTGAAAGATTTCACAACATTTTAACTTTTGGTACTATTTTTCTTACTTTGTGCATTGTGACCCGATAACTACTGCCCAGGTCCTATTGCAGGATCCAACACATAGAACCACAGAATCATAGAATCATAAAATCATAGAATGGCCTGGGTAGAAAAGGACCACAATGATTATCTAGTTTCAACCCCCCTGCTATGTGCAGGGTCGTCGAACACTAGACCAGGCTGCCCAGAACCACATCCAGACTGGTCTTGAATGCCTTCAGGGATGGGGCATCCACAACCTGCTTGGGCAACCTGTTCCAGTGTGTCACCAATCCAATCTCCTTTCCTTTCTCTCTACTTCTGCTTTCCTTCCAGTGCTGCAGGAGCCTGCTATTAATTTTGGCTCTCAGTACTCACACAGCTCTCACTGCACCTTCGCTTTTGGGTCCCCATGTGCTCAGGTTGAAGTGTCATCAGATCAACGAAATTACCTTCCAAGTGTGGGAGCTTTGGTACCCCTGATTTCATCTCTGTGTTGACAGGGAAGACTTTTCTCTGTTCAGCTAAATTCTCATTTTTCATGGTGTTATACTGATGAAGAAACTTCCTTTCCTGAAAACAAAATCATGTGTATTAGCATCTGGTAAATTATTCTAGGAAAAAATGTTTTAAAGCAAGATTTGTTTTCTCAGAGAATAGCTTCTAGTTATTCAGATTAACCATAATTACACTCAACTTGCCCTGCTTGTGTTGAATTCTGTAATTAATTGAATTTTCCTTATATGCAAGTTCTAGGGAATTTACAGACCAAGATATCTTTCCTTCGTTTCTCTTGTGTTTTGATTCATGTCTCCCTAGTATTGATCTTTCATGTCTGTTGTTCCCATCTCCTCGTTTTACAAAAATGACTTAAACACAAAAAGAAGAGGCATTCTATGTCTAAAAGCCAGCCTACAGTCACCACCTTGGAGCACAGGCTGTGCAAGTGTCTAAGACATTTAATTATTGCTAAAGAGTGGTATTTTTCTTGTGCTGGTCCCACAGTGCTGTGCACATTCTATTGATCTCAGGGTCTTGCACCAGCCCACTCAACCCATCCCTGTACTGTTGTTTTGGCACATGGGTAGCAATTGCTGTTGTCATGAGATTTGCCCCTTTGTTCCCAACTTTCCCAGATCCGATCTTCATTTGGAGACCCAGATACATACCTGAATACAGCTCTACAGCCAACCAGCTCTGCAGATGCAGGCCCACCAGCACGAACCGCTACCAGTGATAACAGCAGACTGAGGAATCCAACCAGCCATACACGATGGAAAAAGTGGTATTAATGCAGGATTTGATAGGGATCATCAGCTGCATGGGAGAGGACACCTGCACCTGGTGGGATGTTACTCAGAGGTCAACCCATCACTTTCCTTCATGTCTGTCTCCTCTCTTGTTTAATTTTTCTCTGTAAGTAACTTTGACCATTGGAGCTGAGGTATACAATCAGGTATAGCCACTGCAAGCACATCTTCATGCACAGAACCTGTCTCTACACCTTTTCCACAGCAGCTTTCTCCCACTGTTGTGATTGCTGTAAGGAGCATTTTTTTTGAGCTCAGTTAAACTTCGTAAGAATTTATATACATGCTATATTTATACAGCATGCTTAACAGTCCTAAGCCTGGAAAATGAATCAGGGTTCTTAAAGCAAAATAAGCCATATCCATCAGGAAGTTGTCAAATTCAAACTTGTTATTTTAATTAAATGACATTTTGGGCTGTTGCCTCATCTGAATAGATCTAGCAGGTCAGTCTTACAATAGCGCCTCTATTATCTGTCCCACCCAGGGCCATAAGAACAGCAATTTGATTCCTTCTTTCGTGTTCCAGTCTCTTAGAGTGCTTTACTGTTGAAGGAGCAAGGAAATTATGCAACATATCATTAACTGCCTCACTGAAAATAGATGTTCGTTACTACCTTCCACTGAAGACTCCAGTTTTGCTGTGATCGTTTTCTGCTCTTTCATCTCCTCACTGACAATCACCAAAGGAAGCTGTGCTCCCTGTAACCCTTTTGCTCCATTCTGAAACCTGTTCTGGCATTATCATTTTCCCATTATTTGGCATCTTGCACATTTGTAAAAAGGATAACACCTCTCCCTCCCTCCTCCTTTTCCCCCACACAGAAACTAATGAACCTCAGTGTATCCCGCAGTGATACATGCCAGACTCTACAGACTCTAGTCTGAAGTAAATTTTTTATATCAAGTGCTAAAATATTGGTGGAGATATGTCTTCTTCATGATTTTTTTAGTTGGCAAAGATTTGTGAAAAATATAAATAAATACTTTTTGGTTGATACATGTTGTGATCACATTGGCCCATGAAAAAATTTGCATCTAAGCAGTTATGCATCACCTACCACAATTGCTATGCAAATGGAAACTGATAGAAGTTTTTGCAGTTTTCACAGAAGCCAGTGCCTGTATTTGGTGCTTTTTAGCTAGCTCCAAGAATGCATATGTGTTAGAAAAACAGATAAATTTAGACTTAGAAAGTCCTTCTACATGTAACTAAGTCCTAGTGAAGTCTTTTTAGCTTTAGGAAGAGAAGGATGAGGAGAGACCTCAGTGCTGTTTGGGAAATTGCCCAGCTGTGGAAATTCCCACTAGGAAAAGTCTTCTTTCCATGATGAAGTCCTGGGGACAAGCAGTGTGGACAGTCTGTAATACCTCCACCCTTGAAGCTTCTTGAGGAAGGTGTGGTTCAACAGACAGTTGCACCAGAACCACTAAACAACTCCAGCCTTCCAGCTTCTGTCACTGTGATTATCTCAGCTCACTTCTCTACCAGGCTAAACATTGAGCCTTCCCTGTGTGCCACGTGCTTCAGGCCTGCAACTGTGGCAGTGTTCACGCTCATTTATGGACGCTCTTCTTGTGCTGGAGAGCCCCAGGATGCACTCCCTCAGCCTGCTGCGTGCACTTGCATGTCCTGGCTCTGTGCTGAGATTGTATCTTTTGAGATTGCATTTGCATTATTTTTTACTTTTTCTTGTGAATATCTCATAATTACTTAGATATCTCCCACTGTGCAAAATCTGCAGAGCTCTTTGTTGTACTACCGAAACTCTTTGCTATAAAGTAATATAAAGAATAATTCTGATACGAATTCTGGAAAGCTTGTGTTAATTTTTTGTAGTGAAAAAACAATTTGATATTATATAAATAAAAATATATTCTCACACAAACACGTACATGTGTATGTCTGACTATTCAGACTTTTTCTCTCAAGTACAATGTCTTAAAATATTGCAGGTGCAGATATGGAAACTCTTTGAGAACTTGGCTGCTCATACTGTGGGTAATCTGTAAGCTGTTTACACACTGCAAAATAAACTATACAGCTTAACTCAGTCTCATGCCTGTTATAGCAGATTTCATAATACAGTTTGAGATGTTGCAGTGCATCATATGGGATAGAGCATCCACTGGGCATAAACTAGGCTTAAAACTTTGTCTCTGTACAAACAGTAGGAGCATATATGCAAGGATGGAAGTCAAAATTTTACAAACCATTCTTTTAATAATACTTATATATTATTAACTCTTAAGTAGACTAAATCTTGTTAAAGGACTGAAGTATAAACATGAAATCAGGTTGATATTATCGGTCCAGTTCCTTTATGGATACATATTCATCATTTTATGTTTCAGATATAGGAAAGTGAATAGCAGAAATGGTGTAGCTGTGGAAGTCCAAATTGGAGGGTGAGGCAAAACTTGTACAAGTGTATAGTTTAGGGAGGAGAAAGAACATAAATGCAGCCCTATGTATTATAAAGCGAGAGTGAAAAGATAGAATCATAGAATCACCAAAGTTGGAAAAGATGTACAAGATCATCCAGTCCAATCGTCCACCTATCACCAATAGTTATCTCTAAACCATGTCCCTCAACACAATGTCTAAACGTTCCTTGAACACCTCCAGAAAGCTCTGGTTACCTAAAGTATGAAAGATTTCTTTCTCCATAAGTTCTCTTTGAAAAGCACTTCTTTCTTCCCTTCACTCTGCTCCTGCTCTCTAGTGATGGGCAGTTTTCTGTACAACTCCAGATCTGAAGCCTGTGCCTACTAGTCTGGCCTTTCTATCTGGCACACCCAGTGATTTTCCTTGCTGCAATGTTTTTAGCTCTCCTCTGATGTTACAAGAGCCTTCCTAAGTCATTTTAGGGAAGGCATAGTAAAGAATCTAGGCCTTCAATAGGGGAAAAAAAAAGTGACAGTTTGATAAGAAAAAAGAAATGATGTAAATATTTATATGCCTAACAGTGATATGATGAGGTTACTCTCTCATTGTGCCAGTTTATTGTCAGAATTTCATTACCAAAGGATACAAAAAATGAGAAAGAAATATGTTATGGAACTCCTTGAGGCCACAAATTCTGGCACACCATTAACTACATGGCACAAATCTTAATAACCTTTCCTGCCATATGGGTAGAGTGAATCAGATGTCTTCTGATTGATCATGAAGTTGTCTTTTCTAAGTCCTTTGTGGCCATAAAATGTTTCTGCAATGTAACTGAAAATTCTGAAGAGATACACAAGATCGGGTAAGTAAGATACACAAGATCGGATTTAGTAAATGTCGGAGTGCATTGAGTGGCTTAGTTTCTATAGTATGGGCAGTACTCCATGTTACAAATAAATAAATAAAAATGTTTAAGACATATAAATTGCAACCCATACTTGAAAATCTATGCCTGAACAACTATCATTAATCACCTCTTATTAAGCATGTAATTATTATTCCAATTCATTTAACTGATCAAGGTGTGGAAGCAGAGAAGTGTGTAATGACTTTCTCAGTACAACACAAACTTAAGAAAGTCACAGACCCAAGATTGGACTTGTGAAGCCCAAACCCCAGAGTGCTCATCAACAGCACATACTGTCTTGCATCTTCAGACAAGTCTTTCTGCAGTAATAGAAACCAATAGACCAGAATAATGTACTGAGATCAGGACTAGAAGTTTCTGGCACATCTGCCATAAACTCTGTAGGTCATGCAATACACACGGATGGCATTCCCCTTCCATATGGCAGTATGAATGTACCTTTGAGGAAAGTGCTCAGCTGACATCAGCTAAGGTAGACGCCTCTGGCTGCAGAGGGCTGTTGGTGCTCTGCAGCCGAGAATTGCGGCTCTTCTGTGATCTCTCATTCTCACCCGTGGATCTGAGCACAACCAGCCTTGGGCAAAGCTCCTAGGAAAACAGAGGAAATGCATGTCGGCAGGTCTACACATGGATTTGGGGATATGTTTATGTTGATTTAGAAAGGTTTGTAGCTCTTTGGCTTGCATCAGTGAATTTATGTTATCATCATGTGGCTTTCGAACACGATGGGTGATTGTTAAGATTCTCTGTTGGAAAATAAAATATGGAACATTGGCTAGCTGAAGAATTCCTCCTGCCTGCTGTTCTTCTGTTTGCCTAAGATTTCTGCAACTTTTTATGAAAAAGGACACACCTTTAAAGTAAATCTCAGCTGGAATATTTTCACTAACCTTAAAGAAAGGGAGGGACAGGGAAGCAGCCTGGAGTTTTCACTGAATCTAACACAGGTGCAAGCACGTGTTGAGAAAAAGGCAGTGGAAGGCCACATGTGGAATAAGCACTTACTATTTGTCCACTCTGTCAGTTTCTTCTGTAGAGGTCAAGATTGAAAAATCATTTCTTTTTGCCATGTGCTTATATTTTTTCTTAAGAACTTGCAGGATAGAGAACATGCTATGATTTTGTTGTTTAGACAGATAAGAAAACCAGCAAGTTTTAAAGCTAAGACAAAATTATCAGCATTCCCCTGATTTCAGCTAGCAGGGCAGATAAAATGGCTGAACATGATGATGTTTCTCAAAATTCTAATAAAGCCCTGATCTTTCAGTACATCTGTTATATATTTTTTGTGCACCATCTCAGTGTTCAGGGCAGGAAAAAGAGCCATCTCCTTTTTGAAGAAGAGTGAACACTAGGCAGAGATTGTGAGTTGGCATACTGAAGTATGAAGTAGTTTGACAGCTTCAAGCCAAAGATTTCGGGATGAGGAAATGCACCTACAAGAAGGGTTGTAAGGAGGACCCAGGGAACTACAGGCCTGTTATTGACCTTGGTGCCAGGAAAGGTTATGGAGCAGACTGTCTTGAGGGAGATAACACGGCATGCATGGGACAAGCAGGGAAACAGACATACCCAAATGGCAGGTCCTGCTTGACCACACAGATCTCCTTCTATTATCTAGTGACCTGTCTGATGGGCAAGAGAAAGGCTGTTGATGTAGTCTACTTAGACTTCAGCAAAGCCATTGGCACTGTCTCCCACAGCATTCTCCTGCAAAAGCTGGCAGCCCGTGGCTTGGACAGATACGCTCTTGGCTGGATTAGGAAATGGCTGGAAGGCTGGGCCCAGAAAGTGGTGGTGAATGAAGCTAAATCCAGCTGGTGACCGGTGACAAGTGGTGTTCTCCAGGGGTTGGTGCTGGGGCCTGTCCTCTTCAATATCTTCATTGATGACCTGGAAGAGGGCATTGAGTGCACCCTCAGTAGGTTTGCGGATGACACCAAGTTGGCTGGAAGTGTGGATTTGCCTGGGGGTAGCAAGGCCATACAGAGGGATCTGGACAGGCTGGATGGCTGGGCTGAAGCCAATGGGATGAGGTCCAACAAGACCAAATGCCGGGTCCTGCACTTCGGCTACAACAGCCCCAGGCGACGCTACAGGCTTGGGGCAGAGTGGGAAGACTGTGTAGAGTAAATGGACCTGGGGGTATTGATTGATGCTCAGCTGAACGTGAGCCAGCAGTGGGCCTGGGTGGCCAAGAAGGCCAATGGCATCCTGAACCGCATCAGAAATGGCATTGCCAGCAGGAGCAGAAAGGTGATTGTCCTTCCACTGTACTCAGCACTGGTGAGGCCGCACCTCGAGTACTGTGTCCAGTTTTGGGCCCTTTGCTGCAAGAAAGACATTGAGGCCCTGGAACAGTCTAGAGAAGGGCAACGAAACTGGTGCGAGGTCTGGAGCACAAATTTTATAAGGAGCGGATGAAGGAGCTGGGAATGTTCAGTCTGAAGAAGAGGCAGCTCTGGGGAGACCTCATTGCTCTCTATAACTTCCTGAAGGGAGGCTGTGGTGAGCTGGGGGTTGGCCTCTTCTCTCGTGTAACTGGTGATAGGACCAGAGGGAATGGCTTCAAGCTGCACCAGAGGAGATTTAGGCTGGACATTAGGAAATACTACTTCTCTGAAAGAGTGGTCAGGCACTGGAATGGGCTGCCCAGGGAGGTGGTGGAGTCACCAACCCTAGAGGTGTTCAAGGAATGTTTGGATTTTGTGTTTAAGGATATGGTTTAGTGAGCACTATTGGTGATTGGTGAATGGTTGGACTGAGTGATCTTGTAGATCTTTTCCAACCTTGGTGATTCTGTGATTCTCACAAAAGTATGCTCAGTCTTTTTTTCCATAAAAACCTGTCCTATTGACACTTCCCTTCCTTTTGAACTGGGAAAGCCCATTTTTCTTTCCTGCATGTCTACAATTTACAACTGCGTTTCCTTATCTAGACACTGAGCCCTGTTAATCTCTGTGTGATTACTCTGAGTGGAAATAATTTAATAATTTTGTATCTGGAAATAAAAAGAGTTTTCACTAGCTTGTTTGATAGTTACCTTTTTCATTAATCTGTAGATGTCAAAAGATGTTTCACCTCAGATCCCAGCCAGGCCTTTCCTGCAAACTTGCTTTTGGAACAGCAAAGATAAGAGAGGAAGGCATTCATCACCATCAAAATTAATTTCTGCTTTGTTGATGGATAATTCCTTCGTAGCGCTCACCTGTGACAGTGGTTTTGCTATTCGTTTTTCATTATAAATATGAGCTACAAGCCAGTTTCAAAGTTTTTGCTAAGTATGCCTGTTAGAAATTTGAAATCAATATGTACATTTCTGGGCAGAAACCAGTTGTGTTTCAGCTTTTTGTTTCCATAGAAGGGCCTACACTGCATCTGAAAATTCTCCTAAATAAAAGATTGTTATTTAGATAAATATATTTATCTTAAATAAATAATAAAAAAAAAAGCATAGACAAAACCCCTTGTCTGTTGTATTTCTGGAGGCCTGAAGGAAAATTTCACAATAATCAAGACAGTTCACCATGTAGCCAGGAAATCATGATGTGAACAAGCAACAACATCCTTTACTTACCGCTCTCTACCCATGAGTTGTCTTTCAGTAAGCAAAAGGATGCTGAAGTCCTTGTTCCACATAACTGTTTTCAGCTCCTGCTCTGTCCAGGAGACTGCAAACAGAAATTGGCTAGAAAATGTGCTTCTTTCTAGCAAGAGCCAATTAAAAAATATCATTTATATTCCTTAGCTGGCAAAGATATTCACCTTTTTTCTTTTTTTTTCCTTTTTATTTTTATTTTTATTTTTATTTTTGTATGTGGAGAGCAGGTTTATAATTGGCTATAGTTTATAAATTACTCAGAGCTGCAAATCACGTCTGTGGGCCAGAAAGGTTAAATGCAGCCTTGTGCAAATGTTGTAGTCTCCTTACACAGAGCTCAATATTGATGTCTGACTAAACAGAAATTGTCACAAGAGGTCCTGCAAAGCAAGCAGTTAACTGAAGGAAATGCAAACCCTAAGTGTTAAATAGAATTAGTTAGGTAGAAAATACACAATCAAGCTGTTATTCTGAATAACCAAACTGTAGATAAGATACCAAACTAACAGCAGAATAAAATCTGAGGGAATACATGTGCGTGCTAATCCTAGAGTTCTGCTAAATTTCATCTGTGCAGTACAATGCAGCAATCACTGAGAAGTGAGATACCAATGAACATTATGCCCAACTTGTATTGAGAACATCAAGGGCTGCTCTTTCCTCCCAGGCTTGCTACTATGTACTCTGATCTTTTAGGCAGAGGAGTAAGATACAAAACTTCTCTTTTTAGAATCCAGAACTGTGAAATCTTCATGGCAAAAGTTGTTCCTGCATCAAATGAATATGTATAGAGAGGACAAAGAAAAAAAAAAGGAAAAGAAAAAAAGAGAAAGAGACAAAATTTGCAAATACTGTATTTGATATAAATAAGAAAATGTCCACAATGTGGTTGTTTTAGTGCAGAACCATGTAGCAAACCAGTGGTCTGTTTTGAGTTGAGGGGAAGACTCAAAAAGGATTGTCTTCTTATATCAAAAACCAGTTGGAACAGGATGAGTTTATGCTGTTACCTACGTGTCCTGCTAAACATTGGTTAAAATAACAAATGTCATTTTCAATGAAAAATATTATTTTTCAAAATATACTCTGACTTTTCCTCTTCTGTTGACCTTGTTTCTTACAAAAACTCTCTTGAATTCTCCTTTCCTAAATCTCTTTATGGTTCTACTAGACTTTGAGGGAGAGGGTATGACTTTCATGAGAAAGCAGTTTCTTGATTTGTCCATCATGCATATATCCAGAAGGTAAAACATTTTCCCTCCGGGGAGGAAAGAAATGTACAAAGTAATAGAAAGATTGGTACTAGCAAAATCTGTTTAGATTAGATTAGATAATCCTGCCAGCAGAATCCCTTCACAAAGCTGTTATTTGTCCAGCAATTCTCTTCCTTTGAAAAGGGAGTGTGCTCTAGGCAATAGGCGATAGGCATAGCAGGAAATATGTAGGCACAAATCCTTCTTTGGAACCCTATTCCTCAAGACAAAAAGTTTAACTCGCCCAGACACCTCCAACTGCAAAACTCTGGGTTTGCCATTTCATCCAAAAAAAGCACAGCAGCTACAAATAGGATCTTCTGTGTTGCTACTTTATCTCTTCAGTGTTCGGTCAGAGTATCACTGGTGGGGTTTCTGACCCCTTTGGGAATCCCTGTTCACAGCTTTCTCTGGCTAAGTGATGCTTATGTCCAGAGGCCTTATTTTCTGCTTTCTCTCTCACTGTGGTTCCCACTAACCTGTGGCTCCCATACTGACCTGCTCTTGCCTGTGGACATGCCTAGTCTCTGTCAGACTGTGGTAACACACCTGGCTAACAAGTGTTCCTGTAATTGGTCAGCCTTCAACCTTCGTGGTGCAGAGGAAGAAACAAGGGGATTAGTTTGTACTGCAGCAAGAAATTCACTGAGCCATTTCCTTGGAAACCAGGGGGCAGGAAGCAAGGAAGGCTGATGAGGTAGTGGTGGCAGTTTAAGCTGGCAGGGGGTGATTCAGATTTGCATTTTATCTCTGAGGTTCCAGAGATTCCTTTTTCATATGAACTATCAGATAGGATTAAAAGGAGAAAGGATAAATAATGCATAGTGTTATTGGCTGAAAAAAATTTGCTAGAATTCACTTCAAACAGCATACTCTATCATAATGTTAGATTTTCAGAGCTCTTCCATTAGTGCACATTTAAACATGTAATATTTTCCAATTAAATCTGTTGGTAGGAATTATTCCTTTTAATAATTAAAGCATTTCCAGAGCTCCCTGAGGAGCGTTACCATGGAGGATCAGACCCTCTGCTGGGAACACTCACAGCATGCTAGTATACAGCATAGGCCAGCTGCTTAATGTCAGCCGTGCAGAAGCATGAAATCCAGTCTTGAGGTACGTTAGTGCTGGTTGCATATATTGCTCCTTTCTGTGGTTGTGTCAAAGTTAGTTTCTCAAGGCAGCTTTTGAACTCTGGATCTTATGGAGGCTTTGACTTGAGCATGTCAGGCTGCAAAGCTGCCCACCTCTCAATGTGAATTATGGTGAAGGCTTGCTTGTATCTTTGGTTCTCTTACCTTTTTCATCAAGGCCAAAGGTAAAGGCTTTTATGCCCTGTGTATTTGCCTTACAGTCTTCAGAAGACTGTAAGTCCAAAGCCTCTCATTCAGCTTACCTCTGATCTTGGCTTGTTCCTTGTCTTTAATGACAAGATATTAAAGCCATCTGCTTTAATTTGGATCCTTTAAATTTATCCTTTTGGATATTGAAAATCCCATGGCACAGTCTGGAAGAAGAAGGTTTAATATGGTGTCCTTTGCCAATATTCTTTTGTCCCTTTGCCATGCAGCACATTGGTGGGCCACCAGTTGGCTTGTGTGACTGTCACCTCCCACCAGAGATGGCTGATGCTCTGTATTGTGTGTGGGCACATGAAATGAGACAGACAGAATGCGAAGTGCCGTAGAAACAAGTGGTGTAATACCAAATTAAACTTGACTGCTATCAGATTTTCAGTCCATCTTCAAAAAATTGGAGTCACGGGGAGCATGGACCCTTCCAATGCAATGAAAGTGCTTCTGTGTTTATGTAAATAAAGAAGGAAAAAGACTAGCAGACTAGTTATGATGATATGTTCTTTTGGGGAGCCTGGGGGAAGATTTTTATGCTTTTCTGGCTAACCAAAACAATGAAGTAAAGTAAAAGAGCCAAAGTGCTACAGAAACAGCTGCCAACTGATTCATTTCATTGCTATTAGACATCCACTTGGATTGCCTACTTCCTTATCTATAGGCGGAAAAATCAAATTGGTTAGCAATACTGTTACCACTTAAAGATGTGATGATGATCCAGACCTCCTACACTGTCCTACTGAATCACAAGTGCTGTGAAATATTCAAAGGTTTTCTTGATCTGTTTTTCAATGTTTATTTCGTACCCTTACATCCTTGGAATGCTTACAAAGAAAATTCACAGCTTATGCTTGTAAGGCAATGATTTGGAGTTACATGAGAGTTTATCAACGGTTTGTGTGGAAATATTAGTGGTCAAAACTGAAACCCTTCTGAATAAATTGGCTTAAAGAAATTCCTTGACGCTGAAAGAATCCTTAGAAAAAGAGCTCTGAAGCTGGCACAACCACATTGGCAAGAACTGAGAAGTGTTTCATCTTGAAAATATCAACAAATTATATATACTGAGCTGAAATCTAGACAAAACATACTAGGCAAAAGTTTAGCCTTTCTATTAACAAACAGAAACTAATGTCTTGTATGAATTTGGGGTTGACTTTTTTTAAAACCTTGAAAGTTCACAACAGGCAGGAAGATCATTTCCAGGCCTCAGGTGACAGCAGCAAATGTTTTTATTAATTTAAGGGGGGGGGAAACTTCTTCCTAGTTAGAACTCCTGTTCAGTGTGAAATGTCATTACAAACTTCACTGGTCCTTCTCTTTTGATGCATGTTTTTCCCTGGAGAATCGAAATGCTAAATTAGATGGGATTTGTGATGCTAAAGTCTTTTCTCCTTTACTGTAATTGATCACTAATGCTCCTACATTATGTAAGTGGTTGTGTATTTTTTTTTATCAGTGTAGAGCCATTGGGATGTATGGGTTATTCTAAACTAAGTGCTGCTTTCAAATCTCATTCTATTTAAACCATAGAAACTGGTACTGGACAAACTTTGAACAGTCTAAAAAGTTTGCTTGTTTTTCTTATATTGAACTCACAACTTTCTCTAAAACAGCACTATCTTAAATCTTTCTAAAGTTACTTCAGTGTGCAGAAATACAATTAAATTGAAAATCAATCTGATGACTGTGAGATAACAAATACAGCTAGACTCTTACCTAGTGTCTTCTCTAACTCTGTATTTCTTTCTCTGTAGCCTGAGTAAGTGTGGTCAGTATCTGACACGCTCTTGAATGCTTCTTTGACAGTGAAGAGAGCATCCATAATTTTGCATAAAAGAAGTATTTACCTCCATTTCAATATAATTTGATAGCCCTTACATAACTGACTCTGAGAAACTCTGGCAATTAATTCTTCATGCTCTGTGTGTTCCTTCACTTTCCATTGACATTATCTGATGGAAACAGATTGAGCTTAATATCACTGTGCTAAGTAAAAAACTATATTAAAATGATTCTCAGTTACAGTTATCTGTGTTGCTAAAATGATGTTGCACTCAAAGACGAGTATAGCGCAGGCAGCTAATGATGCTGCTTCAGAGCAGCTTTAGCCTTGAACAAGGACTTGCACAATTGACTTCCCTGTTCTTACTGACTTGTCTGGTTTGTAGCAGGAGACTCAAGCAAGGCACATTTACTAAGCTGTGAAAAAGTGAGTCAAAACTAGGGCTAAAAAGAAGCAATTGCTTGTAGGTGTTTTAAAAGATCATTTGCAAAGTTGGTTTACCAGTTTCATCTTCTCACCTTTTACACCCTGAAGGTTTCAGCCCACTCCAGAGCTAACTCTTATGACAGTTCACACCAGTGCCTCTGAACTGATGAAGCAAGGTCACAGGAACATGATCTTCTTGTCAACCTCTTTTTTAATGGGTAAGCACGAAAATGGCCCCTTGACATATGAGCCCAGAGTAACATCACTTAGGCAGCCAAGTGTTGCTAAAAAGTGTTGAAAAAAAGAAGAAGAGAGAGGGAGGGAAATGATCTTAGTCAGCAGGCAGCTGAGCACTAGTTGAATTAATCTTAACAGCAATCTCGCAGCCACAGCTGGAAACCAGAGCAGAAAAACAACTGTTGGTTTCTTTCTAGTGCCGGGTTTTACTTCTGATACACCTCACAGACAAAGATGAGTAAATCTAGCATCTTTTCCATCAGGAGCTCATGTGGTGACTACTACAGCTGTCAGGGTGTATGACATGTCCTAAGAACTTTGCCCTTCACTCATGTCTGTCACTGCCATGGTTGAGTCAAGATGCTACAGGCTGTCCTCACAGCTGGGACCTGAGAGATCTCAGCATCTCCTGGCTTAAAAACCAACAAATTAAACTAGAAACACTGGCAATGTAAATAACCCTCCAGTTCTTACCTGAAAAGACAATCTGAGAAGTTGTTCCTGACCCTCTGCAGTTCCTGGCAGTTTTATTGTTTCTGCCTTGATCTATCATACCATAAACTATAGCAGATCAAGATTAATTTCCCAAGACTTAAATTTATAGGGTCAGGTCTGATACCATAGGAACTTCCTGTATTTAGTTCTCTTTTGTAAACAAATGCAAATGATTTTGGTTTGTTAATTCCTTAGGCATATGAAGATATATAGACTATGACTAGACTGAAACACAAATAGTAAAGACACTTGTTAACTTAAGATATGCTGGGAAAGACCACATACACCCCTACAAACATTTTGCTTATCTGAGCTTCTCCAACACTCTTGGGCATGGGTCAGAAATTCCCCATGGAGTCTAGACTCCCCAGTCCTCCAAGGTTTCTTCTCCAAGGTGCAGAGTCATATTTTCTCTCTTTTTTTCCTTATCCTTCTCAGTAATTTTTCTTTATGATCAGTCATGCAATCAAATAAGAAAATTGTATTGGGAAACCATCTTTCCTCCTTGTTTTATTATCTTCTCCTGGACTATCAGACCAGTATTTTTATCTTGAATGCCTGCCTTCAAAATAATTCATTGTTTTGGACACAAGTTTTTCTTGAAGCCCAACCTGTCCTGTTTTCCTGAGCTTCACCTGAGTGGGAGCTTTTCAAAAGTGTGAGTCTTCATAGCCACAGCTTGCATGAATGCCAGCGTGTGGGAGAAGTTTGCAGTCTGGCAAAACAAACTTCAGGACCTACTGCATCAAACAGAAGTCCTTTGCACTACAGAGATCCTCAATGCTATCACATACTTGTTTTTTCCCTTCTTTTATAATGAGAAAGATGCTTGTTTCACTGTTTATTGGACATTAAAGGAAACCTTTGAAAGTATTAAAATTGAGTGGGAAAATGGGGAAAGGAAAACAACTGTTCACACTAGCCAAGAAAATTTTGCCTGCTTGCCAGCTTTATTTTTCAGACAAAATAACCTCTGCAGCTGGTAAAGTTTGGCTGCAAAGGCTTTGAAACGAATTGTCAGGTTGCTGTCAGAATTGGGCTGAGGAGGTGAGAAGAGCAAGCAAGAGGCTTGGCCAAATTAGTGGGCTGGGCTGCCCTTCTCTTCTTGATACCTCCCCTTGTAACTGATGAGATAATTATAATATATATAGTCATTATTTACACCCTCCCCCAACTTTGCTGCGCAGATCTGACCTGTTTCTTCTCTATTCACTTCCCACTCCACCTACCTCCAACTGGCAACCAATCTGTGACATTTTTTGCTCATTTATTACAGTTGTGCAGGCTGGCCCTGCTGCACATGGAAAAACAAACCAGCTCATTTCCTCTCTGTGTTTCTACTCCATATATACAACATCAACACAGGGCTTTCTTGAACTGTATTACTATAGCAACTGGTCTCAGATGTCTTTCAAATCTTTTTTTTAGGAAAAGGATTTGATGAAATATGAAAGGTTTTGGGGCAGATATATTAATCTTTTCTACTTGACCTTATTGCTGTTTGATCTTTTCTACTTGACTTTATTGCTGTTTAAGCCTCTGTGGAAAAAAAATAAAATATAATTGCAAGTGTTCAGAATTAAAGAATTAATAAAAGTCATTGAGTAGCTGGTAACTAGTAGGAAAATAAATATAATAAACAACAACAATAATTTATTTTTTCATTTATTTTTGAACTTTTACTTTGAGATCTTCCACTTCAATTTTGAGAATGTTCTAAGTCAAACAAATTCTAGCAATTTCATAAACCATGCTGAAATGTTACACTGATATTGTCTTAATTATGACATGCAGCAGCAGCATAAGCCAACAGAAGTAAAGCATGACACCATGGCATGTAAAATGCCTTCAGAGCTAGTTGTCATTGACAGTAGTTGTACAGCCTACAAAAGAAGAAGACTCATCTTTATGACTTTTGTCACTGAGTAAGTCTTAAGTAAGTCAGCTACTCAGCATAATGTCGCATGTTCTAGTTACATGATTATGGCAGATGACTCTTCGAGAACATGGGGATTAAACAAAACCATGCATCTTCAGATCCAAGTCTAGCATATACTTTTGGAAAACAACCACCACATTTTAATTCTTTTATTATTATTTTATTATTATTTATTTTATTATTATTATTTATATTCTATTGTTGGTATTATTATTTTAACTCAAACATTTTTGATTGCAGTTCAGTGTCTACTATGATTATTTCAAGGTTTTACACTCACTATTGGTGGCTCCAAAACTTGTTAGCTGATGAAGGATGTAAGAGACATTGTAGAAGATCAGATTTTATATGTGCACATGAATGTAACCAGAAATTTAATAGACCTATATCATATGATATCATATCATATTTATATCATAATAAAACCATAGGTTTGTAAAAAAAAAAATAAAAAGTATGGGTGGCAGACATTTTTGCATGTCATGTTGTCGTGCTACCTCTTGTGTTATGCTTTCTCTGCATGTCACTACTATCAGTGTAGGAAATCAGCACAGTTTATGAAGTTCTAGAGGAGTTGCCCTGCTGCTTGCAAGAAAAGTGTCATCCTCAAAGAGAGCAGAAATTGTTTTAAGCTCCATGCCAGTGTAGGTATTTATTGCGTTATCATTTACATACAGATAGCTGTTAAAAGAAATCTATGTTTCTTTGCTCTGGACCAATGTACCATGTCACTTTCTTTCACATTTAATTTCAGTGAGTAATAGGTTTGACCATTCATTATTAGTACGTTGTTTACACTACAAACCAAACAATTTAAAAGTCAGCCCACAAAAAAAAATTGAAGAGCATGTACAAGCATTTAAAAAACCTAAAGTTTTTCCATTTCTTTTTTTACTGCAATATATATGCATGCAAGTGAAAACTAATACTTAAATAATAACATGCAACATAACAAAACTATTTGAAAGCCAGATATTACTGAATGACAGGGGAAAAAAAAAATTATGTTCTAAATAATAGAATTTTCTTTCATTGCCAAACTGATGACTTGACCAGAGAACTGAATTCTCACTACACATTTTACACATATTTAAAGTGGTAGAGTTAATCTCAGTTTTAAAGTTTGTACTTTAGCTTTTCACTTTAATGAAAAAGCTGTATTATTTAGCTTTTCTTAACAAACTTTATAGTTTTGTTTTAAAACAACCTAGACTGAGAAAACTGTCCTTAAATATCATAGCCAAAAGCTAATTAGGAACAGCATACTGATGTGAACTGGGACTTCCATTACAGCCTCCAAATGTTCAAAGGCACTCAAGGCTGCAGCAATACACACTGCTCTGAAATAACAGTTGGCTGGATTTAGTCTGAGTATCCTTTTCAGTCTATAGGTACAGAAAGTTCTACTTAAATCTCACTTTGTGTAGTACAGGTTCTCCTTAGAAATGGAGAGCACTGGCTCAGCTCCTTAATCTGCTGTGGAAATCCACAGCTAGAGATTCATGTGTGTATGAGTGGATGCTGCCAAATGAGTGCCACAGACCAGTGGCAGTTGCATGCGGGCACCCGGGGATCAGCAGGAGGAGTTGAGAGCCTCGTGTCCTCTCTATAATTACAAAATGTTCAAGGTCCAATGGGACCAAGGAGCAGTTTGCAAGAGCAGGCACTATTCCATGAGTGAGCAGTGGAGATTTCTCTCGCAAAGATGGACTCTGGTCCTGTTTTCTGGGATTTTCTGTATCTTTCGTGCTTAAGAAGTCACTGGACAACAAATGTGTGTTATAAAATACGTAACAGCCTTTAATGCGAGAATGCTCTCCAGAACACTTGAACTTCCTGCATCACTTTTTCCTACTCTCAAAATTCCAACAGGACTCTCGACCAACACATTGCAATGAGATTGCTATGGAACTCTGCTTTGAACACAAGGAGAAGACTTAGGTCCTCTGCAGCAGAGAACAGAACCGAGTCTGGCTCTGTGGTATATATCAGGTGACCCTGTCAACTGACAGAGTTCTCCTCCTACAGATAACCTTCAACTGCTGTTTCAAAAGAAAGCAGCATTTGCCAGCATGTTCTGAACAGACAGAAATCTTACCAAGAGGCATAGAGGTGATCTGATACATAACTTGTAGCAGAGGCAACTGCTAAGGAAGCTGAGACAGAAGAGCTAGCTGAGTGTCACAGTCAGGACTGTGTATGAAACCTGAACCTGATATTCTTGTAACTTCTTACTGTCCAGGAAATTTTCAGGTCAAAATAAGAATGGAGGTATTTAAGGAACTTTATCAAGTTTCAGAAACTGACAGAGAAAACAAGCACAGGTCAGAGCTTACTGAGCTGCAGAGTCTTTCCATGTTTGAAAAAAAAATAATAATAATAATAATAATCGCATATGATCAAGGTAAAAAATATCTCCTCTATATATTTGCTTCTGATCACAGAATAAGTTTTTAATTCTTTTGTAAGTTATTCAATTTTCTGAGGCTTGTGTGAAGTTGCACTGAGACAAGCTTTAGTAATAAAGTGCAATTTTTTTTCTCCTCTCCTGAAATTTCTTAAAGCTCCTTGGTCTGTTTATAAAGGAGTGAAATGATCTGATGAACTCGTTGCTTTTGAGCACAATGAGCAGCACTTGAAAGCAGAGCTCAGGCTGTAGGGGTGCTTTGTCTGATAACACATATCCCTCAAGATGTTAGAAAACAGCATATTCTCAGTTCCCATGTGACACTGGCAAAGCTGATTCACTACAGTCTATTTATTCAGCCATAAATAAATAACGTGAATTGTTAAGTAACCAACTGTTTTATTGTAGTTTGCCATTAGTGTGAAAGGTTTGCCAATTCATGCATCCAGCAAGTAATGATACCTACTAGGAAAAGGGGAAGCTCTTCTCATAAGGGAGAACTCTTATCCTCTCATGAATGCAACATGACTCGATAAACAGAGGAAAATTAGTCTATAAATAGGCCCATTGAACTCACGTGCCACAATGCCTTTCACACCATTTTTAATAATCACGATCAGTGTCATTCAGAGATTGTTTTAAAAGCAGCTGGGATAATTATCATCGGGCTTTGAAGCCAGCATTAGTACTAGAATTAGGAAATTGATCATTTTATCTCAGGTGACAGTTGGCAAAACTTCTTTCTCCCCAGGTTTTGATTGTCTCCGCAGTTGATAAAACACCAGGGTTTATTGCAGGAGGCAGCTCAAGGCGTGCAGTGATTAGTCTTCCTTTGCACTCTCCAGCTCAACAGGCAGTAATGCCAGAGGAGGGGAGATCAGCTAAAGCCAATCACAGGAACCTGCAGCAATAACAACATGCAAGAACTCTTAAACTGCTGTGAGGGTTGACTCTTTTCCCTCCACTCCTGCTTTTTCCACCTCCCTGCTGCAGAAATGCACCAGTGTTGTGCTCTGCTGATTGGCTTGAACCTGTTTCATCTCCTGCATCTCCCAGAATGAGGGGAAGGCAGCTGGGTTCGTAGCATTTCATTTGCTGAGAGTTGGCTGCCCAAATGAAGAATAAGCAGGTGAATTTGGTGAGTCTCTCATTCTATTTAAATGTATTGAAATGAAGCAAGAGTTTCACCGTTGGTAAATTTTTAATTTTTTTAAAGTTGATTTCAGCTATTGGGATTGCTCCTTCATAGTCTACAGAGACAGTAACAGCTGGAGAAATCTGGATAGAAAACCTCTTTCATTAGTTTCCTCAGAGACCAGGCACACTGTGGAGTAGAATGACTGTGAATTCACAAATGCCTGGAAATAGCAATCTTCCCCTCTGATGCAGAATCAGGGCTCTGGAGACGCTGTATCACACAATTATAATCTGTTCTGATATTTGTTTTTCGAAGGAAAGAAAAATAATGAATACAGACAGGTTTCATATCTCTTAAATGAATTGATGCTCTCTGTGGAATTGAAAAGATGAGATTCAAAACTACCACAGAGTTTCAAGTAATAGAACTCAGATAATTAGTTCCTAATGCTTAAATAATAAAAACAGAATAAACAAAAGCTATGTTCTTGAAACTATGAAAGAGCATAATTTAGTTTCTTGCCTGTATTGTTTCTGTATTCTGCTTGTTGAAAGTTTTGTGTACACAGACTGTATACACTGAGCGTGTGCCGTTCGGCACTGTGTCACATACAGAGATTTTCTACCTCTTCAGAAATTTTTTGCACAGAATAGGAAATATCTTTCAGACAAAATGGCACCTTGCTCTGCTCTCAATCCTGTTATGTAAGCCATATACAAATGTCTTTGGAATTCTGTTGCTTTACTCCATTGAGGACTATGAACAAAGGATTTCATTGTTGTATACGAATGTGATGTTTTCATCTGCAATTTAATTTTGCTATTGCTTTGTACCTTAAAATTTAACAGTCTAAAATTTCTGGTTATCTCTATTGTGAAATAATTAAATAATACAATCATGTAACTTTTCTTGTGAAATTTATTTAAATTGAACATATTCGGATATGACTAAAACCATACCAATAATATGAATTTTCCCAGATCAGGCAATTTGGAAGGGGTTTCCTACTATGGTAAGTGATCTTACTACTTTTTAAAAGGTGAGCTTCACTGTGGTTAGACGTGCTTCCTTTGCTTCCCATACCACGACTTTGTCAGCACTCTTGGTTTAGAGGTACTGCTAAGTAAGGTAAGTGCTGAGAGATGATACTTGATAGTAGTTATGAGTGGGAGCAGCAGAAGCTGCAGTGGAGAGAGCAGGAGCTAGACAAGAAAATGTTACATTATATGAAAGTTCTGTCATATCTGTCTGGTGCAGCAAAGTGAGGACTTGCATTCCAGGTTTGCGGCTTGCTGGAAACAAGTTGTTTTATTTACACCAAGAAGAGTCTGTCTACCTCACTTAAGCCACCTATTGATGACTTAAAATGGTAACATTCTTATTTTGGAGATGAAATATGAATTGTGTTATCTTGGTCTTTTCCACTTTATCTCAGGTTTTAAAGCACAAATATTTGGGATACATGGAAGTACAAAGTCTGTCTGGCTTGAGTGCAGCATCAAAGGCAGAGATGCAGAGGATCTCGCATCATAAAATATACCTGGGGAGCTGAAGATATCCAGGAGTGCTTCCCCAGCTTGCAAAAAGTCCGGTGGTTCTCAAATTGCTCTGAGGCTTAACTGCTCCTTCAGAAGGATTCTTAAATCCCTAAATAAATCCCTAAATGTTGTTTATACTGTTTGGTGTCCTGCTGTAAGTCTTTGAAAAGTATGTGGGTGGGAGAGCTTAAGACAAACTGAGCACTGAAATGGTTAGTAGTCTCTTGATCCCGAAGAAACCTCTGTAGTAACTTGAAATTATATCTAATATTTATTTTAATTATCCTACTTTTTTTAATAGTCTGATAGATAACTATTTTTCTAAGCTCATTCCAAGCAATTACAAACATGAAAAATTTCTGGATCTTCCTAAAACTGTCTTGTAGTGATCTTCTGATATATTTTACCTTTTTTTCAATGCAAAAAATTATTGCTCCAAACCAAGATATGTGGTGAGTTTTAATGTCTTGTTCCTGCTGATCTCAGTGCCATATTGTTCTTCATAGCAATGCTAACAGTTATGTCATGGTGAAGTGAGTAATAATCAACAGGAGGGTATCCCTAAAAAAATAAACATAAGTTCACACGAGAACAAAATAATATTAAAAAAGGAGGAGAGAATTAAAAAACAACGTTGTCCATTAGTATAGTTTCTCTGATGTGTTAGATTCCTTTCAGAATGTCATTGATAAATTTTAAAACTGCTAGGAATGTAAGTTAGAAGATTTTATTTTTTTACAAAGATGAAGGTTAAAGGATTGTTTAAATGTTTTGAAAATACTAGTTCAATTTTACAATGGCACATCCTCAAATGTATTTCCTTATTGTAGAAAGACTATATGTAGTTGCTACCTACACTGCTGTATTTTTAAAGAGCCGTGAAGTACAATATTAGCCTGAAAATAAGCAGTCCAGTATTTTGTCCCTGAATGCTAAAATTACTGAAAACTAATGTTGAAGTTTAAAGTGTATATTTTGGTAAAAGTTCTCTCAGTGTACTGTAATGTAACTTTAATGGTTGGACAAACATTTTAGAGAGTTCTGGTGTTGTGTGGTATCTCTTCTCCAAGAAGCTGAAGAGTGAAGGTTGCCCAGGGAAGACTAAGATTCCCAGTGTGGCTCTTGTGAAAACGTGCTCAGATTAGTACCATAGAGCAAGGAATTGTAAGGTTTTCGGCATGGTTTATCTCTGAAGCAGCTTTCCTCTGGGTGAATGAAGAATTTTTGGATTCTTAGAATCTAGTCTTTTAGTACTTTACAATTTTGTCCTTGTCTCAAGCCTAGCAGCTTGAAGAAGAGTTTGGAGGGCCTGCTTCAGGAAAGTACCCTACAAGGTACCTGCAGGAGCAATTCTTTAGTGTGGTCAGACCAAAAGCCATGTGGCCATGTGTGAACTGGACATCATAACACTTTCCATTCATAGATGTTAAACGCCTGGGTGCCCTCTGGAATGAGTATCAGATGGATCATTTTCCAGGCTGTGTGCTCAGCAGCCCATTTGTTTGCAGTGATTCCTAATACTGCCGTTTTCCAGCCATCTGGGTTTCAGTCTGTTTTCTGATACCTGGTATCTGACTTTCTGATTCTCAGTTCTGCTGGCCAAGGGATTGCTTCCATGCATTTGGAACAGGATTTGGGTGCTAGATGTTGGTGCTGTTGCTGATGGGAAGTGTGATGCATCTGACTGGAAAAGGAATGTGCTATCAACAGGCTGACTCACTGCTTAGGCTAGAGAAGTAAAATGCTAGAGTTCGTCTCAGCTCTAATATATTCTGACTGAGAACAAGCTGCAATGATGAGTGTGTGTGGTACTGGGGTTATGAGTTGCTTGAAGAAGTAGGTCTGAGATCTTCATGGCATTCAACAGCCACTTCTTGCCTTTGCTGTGCATGACTGGTTGCTGATGGCATTGCTGCTTAAGGAAAAATGTGCTCATAAAATTAGTTTGAGTTACAGTAATAGGGATGATTCATGAACTTTTTTTTTTTTTTTTTTTTAATTATAATTATTCTCACTATGAATAACATCCAGAGTGACATGAACTTGAAGTCAGGGAAGGTTGTGTTGGAGAAGAAGGATGGCCTGCTACAAATTTTGGCAGTCTGTGCCTTTGTGTACTAGAGCAGAGCAAATGGCTGTTCACAGAGCACAGTTACCTCTGTTTGATAGCACAGAGCGACAGAGAGCATAAACATGTTAGAAGACAGCAAGGGAGAAAGGGAGAATGGAAGCAACTCTCACAGGGTTATAATTCAGGGATACGGGATGTGTCAGAAGTCTGGGCAAACAGAAGTGAATTTTGGTTTGCTTTCAATGAGACCTTCTCTTAAAAGATCATGTTCATTCGTCATTTGATGTATGTATGTATTTTTGGGACCGAACATTTTCTGTGGAAAAAAATATTTTCTAAGTCTTTCTGATAAATGTCAAATAATGAGCATCATCCAGCTACCATTTTAAATAGGAAAGGTTTTCTTGTGACAGCTAGTTACATCAGAATAATTTCATATGAGCTGCATGAAAATGGTGACTGCATCTTGCTGAATGGAGAATGAGTGCAAGTTTCAGAATCACTCAGAAAAAAATGGTAGAGATGAAGTTGCAGAGGTTTTTTGTTCCTGAGAGGGATTTCTATGGGGCAATATCTCTTTTAATAGGAGTTCAAAATGGAGGGCTGAAGTGTGAATAATCCCTTACACTTTTCCCATACTGTTCTTAATTTCTCAAAGAAAATGCATAACATTCCCACAAGCTCGGTAAAAGGTATCAAATTAATGAAGCTGTTGTCTAATTATACTGTGAGGCCTTTTATTTCTGATTCTGGAGATGCTATGCCTCTCTTGATGACAGATTTTTTTTTCTTTTTCTTGGAAATAATTATAATTTTTAAACTTAATGCATGAGCTGTGGGTGTTCAGGGGTCTAAAGGCCCAGTCTGAGAATTGTAGCTCACAGATGCTACAGGCTGGATTGCAGAACAGAGCAGCCGTGAGCTCAAATCTTCATGATCTGGCTTTGCCCTCTGGTGGTCCCCTCTTGAAAAGTTATTTGGGCTCAAGAGAGGAAAATGCGTCAGAGGACTGAAGAGACCTGAACAAACAGCAGGCTTCTGTAATAGTAAAGAGGCCAAAGAGGACGCTGAAGAGGGGCAAAAGAGTTCAAGAAAGAAAGGCTTAGTGCATTTCCATCAAGCTAAGCCTAATGAGAAAGAGACTTCCAGCATGCTGTTCCTTAATGCTCCAAGCAATGCTTTGACTCAAAGTGTGCTTACAACTGACAAAGCAAATCCTGTTGTTTTAAAGTTCAGTTCCTCCCCTGGTTATGAAGACTCGTCTGAAGGATACCCTGCTGCATTGCAGTAACAGGGAGAACTCTGGGGGACTGCGAAGTATAATCAGAAGTAACTTCCCACTGGCCATCAGAAAATTGTCAGTAACAACCATGGCTTATGACTTTTGAACTAATACCTAAAGGCACTTTGAGAGAAGGCAATTGTCTGATGCCTACTACTGGGGCAGTTTATGTGTTGGTATTTCTACATTTGCAGAAACAAGCATTCTGCTGTGTCTCTTGAAAAAGGAACCAGCAGCTACTTACCACCTCAAAGAGAGAGAATTGCAGGTGCTGGTCTGCAGAGATGGCTAAGAAGTAAATCAGGTGCTGAGCAGCAATTAGAATAAAGAATTGCATACTGCCATTTGAGGAGTTAGAGGTGATATCAGAACAATGCACACAATTTGAGCTATTACATGCAGCTTCATTTAATGTTTTTACTGCTGTTCATGGTACTTTAAACTAGCAATCCAAAGGATGAACACCATTCAGAAGAATGATATATTTTTTTCTACTTAGGAAAATATATTAGTCTGGAGGAAAAAGATTGCTGTAGTATGTATATAGTATATAGTATATATATATATAGTATAGTATAGGAATTTACATACTTAGTGGAAATTGCTATGCCTAGTCCTAAACACAGGCAAATCAAATCCTCTGTTTTTAAGTTGTTCTACTATTCACAAAAAGATAGCTGCCAGTTAAATGAAAAATAACATACTGATGGTGAACATGAAAGTACAGGACTAGCCTGTACAGCACAGTTTGTGTGTGTGTATATGAGGTGAATTCATGTAGGGAAATGGCCAGTGATAAAAACAGAGCCAGAGGAGTGAAAGGAGAGCATATATTTGTCCAGGTATTCAGGCAGGTCTTACAGTGCTTACACTGTTTTCTGAAGCACTCTGGATGTAGAAATCAGACGATAGGTCTTAACCTTGTTGTGCCTGAGTGGTGTTTCTGTCTGGGGAGATGTAGGAAAGAAAGAAAAGAACTGTACAGTAAGATAGTTCTCTATGTCATGCATATGACCCCATGGTATATAGACCTTCTTGAAAGGATTGAATTCTCATTTATGTTATGGATCCTGATTTTAATTATTTATATTTGCAAGCCACCATGTCCTGTGACAACGGACAGAAGCACTGCCTTGTTATTCTGCACCTGAAACTACTCCAGTGTCCCTACACTCAGAAAAAATGCTGTCGTGATGAAGATGTCAAAGCAGCTCTAAAGTCCAAAGTGCTCAGTAAAAAAGCATTCCCCTCATATGAATCAACTGCTTGTTGTTTCAAACCAGTGCTGACGAATTTCTTCATACTGTTCATTGCATCATAGCAGGGTCTTGGAGGTATTTTGTACCCATGCTACATAAAACCATTAGCTTAATAAATTAAAAACTTAAATTAATACATACACAAAACTCAGGGCTGCAAAAAGCAACATCTTTTTTCTTGTATTGGGATGGGGGAGAGGTTCCTGCTTCTCCAATTTCAGAACTATGAAGAACAAAGAAGCTGCAGTTGTTAGGCTGTTAATAATGTGTAACCTGGTGGTTCTGACAGAGTTAAGTGCAAAGCTGTGACCATTAAATAAATCACTAAAAGTTTAGAAAGATTAACTACCTGATATTTTTAAAGAGGAATCAATTAAAGAAAGCATATTTCCATCGATTTTGATTCTGAAATGTTGTTATTCCTATTCAGTAAATAACTGTTCGTATGTTAGTCTGTTTTCTCCTTAAAATAACCATACATCCCGGTGCATGAAATTGTTTGAAAAATGATCATATTTGCTTATCACTGATCACCATATTTTTGGCAAAAAAACATTGCCTTCTTTTAAAAAGTTAAGCTTTTCAGGTTTAAAATTTAAAAGTTGGACAAAAAGGTACTATGTCTGTACATAGTCTTTAAAAAGTATTCTTTATATATTCCTTCCAAAACATATCTTTTTTTTTTTTTTTCCCAAACAGTTCTATTTTAGATGATAGTCACTTTGAAAATATGTCTTCACAGTTCTTGAAGATGAATACACTTTTCCTTCTTTGGGTATTTTTCATCTTCAAAGGATTAAGGAATATAAAGATGATCAACGACTACATGAATCTAGGCTTCTAAGTGGCCACTAACTCTGCATTTCTAAAGTAAGGTAGTGAGAATATTCCATATTCTGTATGATATAGGGCATTATCATTGTCAGCTAACCTTTCACAATTCGTAATTTAAAGCAATTCGCTTTAAAATAAGCTGCTCTTAATTAGTCTTCAAAAGGAGTCTAGTTTTCCCAGTAGGTCTTTAAAGCCAGTGCTAACAGTGGAGAGCTGCATGCATGTTGCAAGACAGGCTTTGCATGTCTAGTGTACAGCACATAGAAATACTCTGAAAAAGCTGACTAATGGGGGAAATGATACCAAACAGATTATGAAGAAAATAAGGAGGGGTGGAATAAAGAACTTAACTTGAAATGATAAGGTTCATATTTCAATGCCTGATCTGTAGAAGATGTTAAAGTATTAGCGTATGGTGATTATTATATGTAAAGAAAATGCCTTTGAATGGATAAGTGAGTGGGGAGAAGTGAAAATCACGACTGACTGTGAGACCTGCAAGGACCCAGGAGAAGAAATACAAGGCAGTGCTCTGTGCTCTTTTGGTATCAGCAACGTCTGCACATAATTAAGTAGTAACTGCTAGGGTTGGAGGAGTAAGTTCATCTGCTGCTTTCTACTGCAAATGTCTGCATCTTCTGTCTGTATGTAAATTTTCTCTCCTTATACAGCCCTCTATTTCTTTCTGATGGCTGCTGCACATAATGGATCAGGAACAACATATTCCACAGCAGATAGTCTCTGAATTTAGTGACCAGCCACTTCCACATTATAATTTAAATCAACATCCAGCATATTCTATTACAGTATCTGAGTTTAAGAAGAAATTTTGTCCCTTTTTTTTCTGCTGTGACAACTTTTGAAACATAATTGCTTAAGATCTGAGAAACATTATATGGCTCAGTTGTTGAAGCATAAATGATTCTAATTAGATTATGGGTTGGCACTTATGTAGCACGTAATTATTATAGCAGATCTATTATAACCAGATCCATTTGGGAGAAACTCGATTTAGAGTACAATCAGGCTTCTTAAATGCTCTATTTTTGTTAATATTTTTGTCCTGCTACAACCCTTCCTTTTATACACTACCTCTGAGGCAGGCTATAAACAAAAAATCTGGTGTACAAAAGATTGTCAGAGTTCTGTGCAATCTTCAACTTTTGAGTTCAGGATAGTTCTGCTAATGAAAGATTTTTACTAATTTGTAATTCCAGACACATGAACAAACTGGAAAAAAACAATTGGCCCTATATATGCACATCGATGACAACAATTTAATCGTATTTCTGTCTGAGATGTCTTCTGTCCTATTTCTGCCTTGATACCTAGCTCTGGAGGTGTCTGGATTTGTATGGTAGATGGACCTACCAATATTGCACTATTTGTTCCAGGGTCTGTCCACCAAAGCTGTTTTCCTGCCACAATTTGTCAAGATTGGTGGTCCAAATGCCAAGGATTGAACAGATCTCATTCAATTAGCCCTCAAAATAGCTCTCACAGGCTTGTATGATTAGAATCTTCCTAAATTATCTCATCCTTAAGTTTTATTATTAGGGCTGCTCTGAAAGTAATGCCTCCTACTTCATTATGTTGGCTTATGATGTTAGAGGCAAATGTTGGTGGAATGACAGTAAAGGTTGAACTGTCCCACCAATATTCCATTACATTTGGTTGCCATGTGACACATGGCAGTAGAGGGGCATTCTGATACAATGGCATCTGATATGGAAGTGCATGTGAAGCAAAGGTGTGTCCTCAAATTCTTCCATGTGGAAAAAATGGCACCCACTGACGTTCATTGACACTTGCTGAACGTTTATGGAGACTGAACAGTGGATGTGAGCACAGTGAGGTGGTGGGTGCTGTGTTTCAGCAGTGGTAACAGTGACATGAAAGATGAACCACATTCTTGATAGCCATGTGCAGCTGTCACACCATGAAATGAAGAGCACCTCCATCAGCTCATCCATCTGAATAAGCTCACTGTGGTGACTACATTTTGAAGCTGAGAATTTGCTCTATCAAGTAGTCTTATTGTGTTCTTTGTATCTGTTGTAGTTTCCAGGAAAATAAACAGGAGGCATTACTTTCAGAGCAACCTACTGTGGTCGCTAGAGAAGGGGCTGCTTTGCTAAGCACTATCAGTCATATTTGGAGTATTTGTTCTGCCTAGGCTGACATGACACAAACTCCTCTTGTAGCTGCTGGGGGAGCTCTGCTTGCTCATCTGGGAGCTGGATCAAGCATGGCCAAGCCCTACACCTCCTTGTAAGTTGTGCTACTGTGTAGAGTGAAGGATGGGACTGCAGTGTACCTGATGTCCTCACGTGGGTTTCCCTTCCTATCTGACTTGTCTTAGTCAGCTTTGTATTCTACTAGATCTTTCTTCCACAGTATCACAGTTCTGTCCCCATATATGGGGAAGATTTTTTTTATTTTTTTTATTTTTATTTTTTTTTTTTTTTGCATATTTTCTCTTTAATATCCTGGTACAAACTGTTTTAAGATCAGGGAACAGACTTCATCTCCAAGTAGAATGTGTTATGCTATGTGATGTCTTCATCTTATTTGTAATAACCTTAAAAACCTACCAGGCGCAATACTGCTATTAGCTTCATAAAGTCCTTGTCACAGAGGCTCTGGCACACATTCAGAATTACACACTTAAATGGATTTTAGAGCATTTAAGCCTTTTGTGACTCATTAACTTGTTAGAGAAATCCCAGACATAACAGTATAACTTTAAATGAATCAGATCCATTTCCTCTTCAGGTAAAATACAAAACCTAAAATTTATGAATTCCTCAGTGAGTGAATCTAAGAAAGAGGCAATTGTCCTCCTTAATGCTGAGGATTCTGTGAACTAGACCAAGTTGTGATGCAGTGCTAATGTGTTATGAATTCAGTTGTTTATGTGTCAACAAATTACTTACATGGCAGAATTACATATAATTTCTTATTTTGGAGAGGACTGAAATCTAGTAATCAAAACAGAAAAGTAAGCATATGGTTCGGTAGCACATTACATGTTACTCTGTGCTTTAATTAATATTAGCTATATAAAGTGGGCAGTTTCAGTTGTGGTGTCTTAAATCTTCGTCATAATAACAATAAACCTAGTCTTCTTAGAGTCTTAGAATCTCTATGGCAACAAGCTCTGTGATTTAAACCATAAACTTTGAAGTAAGTTTCAAGTAAGGCACAATAAAAAACAGTGACTTTCTATTAAGAGAAACTTTACTGTGTGGATTGGCATTTTCTTTCATATCTTCTACAGTGATTATAATTGTGAAGAATAATGAAGGTTTTGTTTAGCTTAGCACTTTAAGTTTAAGAAGGACATCCTTTTGTCCTTCATATGTTTGCTATTTAAATGTGCTCAGTCTTCCTTCTGAAGACCTTTCTGCAGGCAGGCCATTTTCCAGGCTGTTACAGAAAGAAGTTTGGTTAAAACACATTTGAATTCAAGCTCTTTACGTAACATAATTCACAAAAAAAACTTGCTTCTTTTCTGGCACCAAATTCTTTTTTTGACAAACTGAAAGACATTTTCAAGAATTGAAGGATTAAAAAATTATCTCAGAAATTGACACTGAGCACGTACAACATGAATTTGGTTTTATGTTCTGCCAATGCTAATAGAATTTTGTTGCTTTATGATTTAAAACAAGCATGGCTTTGGAAAGACTTTGCTTAACTTGACGTTACCTATTAAGCTGGTTTGAAAGTTGTTAATGTTGTGGTTGTTAGCTTTTATTTTGTTTGTTTGCTTTGTTTTCTCCTTTTAGTCTTCCCAGAAGCGTCAGTAAGTTTGTCATTACAGATTAATAAACCAATGTTATTGCTGCTTTTGCTGCGGCCAGGTGAGATCAAAAACTGCTGCAGTACTCTACAGCAGCAAACATTTCCTCTTTCTGACATCCTACTGGCAGAAGAGAAAAGGTTCTGAGAATAATTCTTGTTTACTATGGCTGCTGGAAGATTGCTGGCCTCAGTTCATCTAGGCAATAACACAACTGAAGGGATAGGCTAATGTTCTTCACTTAGGGGATTTTTATGTTCTACTGTATAAGGGACTGAGATGTGGGAAGGGAGGTCCTGATGCCCAGTAAGATAAACCATTTACATAGCAACTGGTTGTGTGAAAGAGAGGGAAAGCTGCATGGAAAAGACTCCACTCAGCATGAACAGAGATCAGAAAGAGGGCCCTCCGTGGCTGAGGTAAAACAGAAACAGCGTCTAAAATAATAATCCTGAAGGCAAAGAGTTCTTGCGTGGAAAAGAGGAAAATCTGTAGCCCACATACCTGAGAGAGTGACATGACATCTTTTTTTTTTTTTTTTCCCTTTATTTTTACAGCCACATTCTCTTAATATCTGAAACATTGCAAAAGTGATATTTAATCCAATTTTTTTATGCTCACAGCAGATGAAGAACTCCCTGTCTCTGACCTGAAATGACAATTAAAAAATGCAAACAACAAGAAAACAACAAGTAGCTTGAAATGCAAGCAGGAGAGCTGAAATCCTGAGTGACACTGAATAGGCTGCAGGTGATTCAGAAATGGAGGGGAAAAAAAGGTGGGAAGATTTGCCACAGTTTTATGATGTATAGAAACGTATGTTAAGGGGAAAGATCTTCCCCCCAGACTCTCCTACCCAAAGCATGTGTAGTTTCATGTGAGTTCCTGGGTTGCGATTATTGCATTAGCACGGCTAATGTCGAGAGGATGTGGATGTCATGGAAACAGCAATCATCTGGTGTGAGATGTTAGAGCAACACTGGCTCCATCAACAGGTGGATCCATCTATAGATCTCAATGCAGGTAAGGGTTTATTAAAAAAAATACTCTTCACTAATCTTTGTGGTAATCAGTAGCAACTTAATATTATACAACTATTGCTTATTCTGAAATAACCAAAGAGATGTTAAATCATTGCATATCATCTGTAATAATGATTACATATTCTGTGAAAATTCCCCTACTTTGCTGTAGAATTATTCGGCTGACAAGGAAAGTTGTACGTGTAGCCTTTGACAACTTCCTCCTTCTCTGGCAGTACCACATGGTGTAAGTCAGTCAACACAACTTCTTTTCATGCTTTCGTGTGTGTCCTTGAATACTCCACCTCTCAGGACACTCCTTTTCATAGCATTGAACTCCATGCAGCTGCCTCATAGCAATAACAGGCAACACCTGTTCATCCTCAGCCATAGAGGAGAGCTGGCAGCATGGCTCAGCAGAGATGCCATAGCAGACAGCTTGACCTCCAAACTGTTGAGCAGACTTCAGTCACCTCTTTCTCCCTGCAGAGGTGTTGGGGCACCTCTGAGTTGGTGCTGCTTGGCTATACTTCATTGTAACTTTTCACATTCAGAACAAAAATTGAGCATGAAAAAGACTGGGAGTTTCTGTCTGCTGCACTGTACCCTTTCCCCCAACACAGTTCTTTGCTCTTCTGGGCCCAATCTTTGTACACAAGAAGGAAGTAAGGAAAGAGATGGAAAACAGCAAACAGTTGAAACATCAGGTCCTCTTAGTACTTGATCCTTTCTCTATGTCTCGGTGACCTGAAAAAGAAAAGTCTATGTGGGTTTTTTATGTAATCTTACTTTTCTTACACCTACACTTTGTGCAAAGCTTGATTATAGAAATAATCTGTTCATCAAACAGTAAATTGCCAGAGTTCCTTCTCCTTACCAGGTGAACTATGGAGGGGCATGAAGAACAGGATGTTTGTTCATATTCAAAGAGCGAATGGATGGAAGAGTGCACCTTACTGTCCTTACCACATAAAGGACAGTAATTTGTTATCAACGTCAGTCTCTCTAAATAAATATAATCTGAGTTTGTTAGGTACATAGGCTCATGCATACCAAGTTCTGACACAGAAAAATGTTTAGTAAATGTGCCCATTTGTGATTTTCTTCCAAGAATCCATTTATATTCTTAAAAGCAAAATGTAGTGTACTTTATAGCTAAGGACCTTTTGCAAAAAGCATGCAATATCACTATTTTCTATCATAGTTACATAATGTACGTAGATTTCTTCTACCTGTACGGGTTATGATGATGCATCATTAAGGCAATTCACTGTTATTATTCTATTGTGAGTGCTGTCCATTTGCTGCTGACAGGGAAAGAGATTTGTGTTTTCCAGTGATGCATATTTCCTGGATCATTATTCTCTTTGCTAGCAACAGTTCTGCTTCTTAGTTAATGACCCAATTTGCTGTTTACGTTCCAGGAACCCTTATTAAGGAAGAAGCCTTATGAGTGTGTTATGTGTTCCCATCTATCTTCGATCCACTACTTCTGCTTTTACTTAGTACAGAACTTAATCAGTTCATCAGAACAGTGAATCACCGCAGTTCCTCTCCTTTGCTCAGGAGAGGTGAGGAGAGAAGGCAGTAGAGGCCTCTGGCATGAATAAAAATATGTGACAGAGATCTGTGGCTGATAAATTTTTCAGGTTTTTTTGGCAAACATTTTGGGAACCATTAAAGCAAAGAGAATCACTGCTGTGACATCGACAGCCTGACTTAGACCCACAGTGCTCATGTGGCCTTGTTGAATAACCCAAACTATCTGTCAGCATAGCAACGCTAAGTTCTGAAGTATCTTTCCATATGCCCCCTATCTCATAGCTTTCAGTCATTCTGGTCAAAGGCTTGATACTGGCATACCTGTTTCCATAGCCTCAGAAAGGCACTGAGGTTGCTGTGGCTGTCAGAATGTGTGCATACAGGCTACTCGTCGCTGTCTTTCAGTGGGCTAAGACTTTCTTACTTTGCTCTTGTCTAGTGCTTATGGCCTCTGGATACTCATTTAAGTATCACGTAGAGCTGCTATCAGCTAGAGCCTTCTATTCATTCTTTGGCTCTTGCCCTAATTAGTCTAATACCCACATACAATTTGCATGCAAGGTTATGCAATCAGCTGCACAATTTCCTTTTTAATGTTTTACCAATTTTGAGATTGGGTCTGAATGTATGCATGAGAATAATGTGTGCTGGAGGTCTAGCAAACACAATTGCACGCCGTTGCTATGGTAAAGATCTTATTAATGAATTAAGGAGGAGGGGTTATAACAACTGTCTGCTTTTTTTTTTTATATTTTTTTTTTTTTTTCCTACAGTTCATCTTTTTGCATGAATGGATTATTGAGACTAGGAGTTGCTCAGCTATTTGAATACTCCAGATTTTTGATATTCTAAGTCAATTTTGATATTCAGTATATCAATCTTACTGTTGTGAGACAAGTGAACATGCAAATTTAATAATATCTTACTTAGAAAATGTCCTTAAATTCATTCCATTTGATGAGGAACTATTTAGTAAACTCAATACAGCTGCTGCTTGGTTTCCCTAGACACCTTTTTCAACTTTTTTTCCAACAAAAGGTACTCACTAGCAAATGGGCAGTATGAAGATTTTTACTTTTTATGTGCCAAGATGAGAAAAACAGTACACCAGAGATCATTAAATTTTCAAGTTCTGCAATATGGAAAGATAATCCTTAAAAGCAACTGCTCTGGAAAGAGATCAACCTGATTTTACCCTTCAGAAAACTGAAACAGGTGTAAATGTCTCCTACCGGAGATAATTCAGGAAGGCAGGGAATGTTCAGTGCAGCTCTGTAAAATGCTTTTTCTCTCATCCAGAATGTATCTAAGTGTACACAGTGGATTTTTTCCTTATGTGAATTTCTAGTTGTGGTGTTCGGCTCTGTGGTAGTTTCACAGCAAAATTTTCAGAGGTAGCTTAGGAAGATTTTTAGGTCAGATTAGCTGTACTTTCCCTTCTTTTTGTGTTGGTGGATAAAAGCTCTTGATTACTTCAAAGGAGAAGGAATCATGTTTTCCCAGTCGTAATCCTGGATGATAGGTATGAAGGATACTCATTACATGAAACGTATTTCCTGCTTTAAATAAGTGAGACTTATTCAAACTTGGGATACTTAATATTGACTTTTAGAATTTTGTCTAAAAAAAGTCAACAGTGAACAGCAACACAAAAAAAAAAAAAAAGATCTGGAGTTGTTCTGCAGGCTTCCAAATAAGGATTAACCATGACTTAAGTTAGAATGTCTTGATCGCTGCAAACATTTCCCATATGGAATAACATTTAAGACCACCCTGAGAAGTTGTCCATTAGAGACCTTCCACCTTAGAAAATGCCCTGGCTGAAATCAGTCAGGCTCTTTGCTCCCAACTTAATGTAGGCCTTAATGGCCTTAATGTCAACCAGTTCTTGGTGAAGAGATGAAGGCTCTGTGCTGGAGAGGCATTCCTAGAGACAAAAATAGAACTATTCACTAGAAGTCAAGATGATCAGAATTTTGCTGTAAGCAATTTAGATTTTTACTCTTGAACTGCTTCAACTAAGCAGGATCCATTAAATTAAGAAAATAATACTAGGTTGTATTATTTAGAGTTAATGAACTATGCTACACTGACAGAGAAATTATAAAGTAAGTTTTCTAGTGTGTTCATGAATATACCTCCTAACATTAGCCTAGAAGCATATGAAAAGTGTTTCAATTTACTGCTGTAATACTCCTGAATGCTGAATTGGATTTTTAAATTATTACTTCTGAGAGTTACAAATTTTAATTAAAAAAATATAAAATCTATTTTACATATACCCTCTAAATAGGTATTTAAATAAATAGGTTAACACTTCTGGTTACTGAGTCAGCTACAGCAACACGAAGAGTACTGAGAAAAATAATGTGAATATATATTTTTTGTTGGTAGATGTTGATTTACATTTGCAGGGCTAGTTTGTGAAAGAAGAAGTTGGCCTCATGATTCTCAGATATGGGATTTGCATTTGAATGTCAGTGATAACTGGCATGGAGTAACAACTCATCTCATGTTATCAAGATGTAATAGGAATTATGCCCTATATGGGGACACATACTTCATAATGACATTGGAGTGGTATACAGGCCATACCCTGGATGTGTAGGGCTACTATGCTGCCAGCAATAGCATATTAATGAGCAATGCCTCTAATCACTTTTCATTTAGTAGAGCATGCATATTTATTTAAATGTATTTAAATATCACATTTTTTATAGAATCATAGAATCACAAGGTTGGAAAGGACAAGATCATCTAGTGCAACTGTCCTCCCATCACCATTGCTACCACAAGCACTAAACCGTACCTCACAGCTCTTCATCCAGGCACCTCTTGAACACTGCCAGGGACGGCGACTCCACCACCTCCCTGGGCAGCCATTCCAGTGCCTGACCACTCCCTGAGAGAAAAAGTTCTTCCTTATGTCTAAACTAAACCTCCTCTGGTACAAATTGTGGTTATTTCCTCAGGTCCTGTTTGTTGCCTGGGAGAAGAGGACAAAACCCTCCTCATCACAGCCTCCCTTGAGGAAGTTGTAGACTGCAATGAGGTCTCCCCTGAGCCTCCTCTTCTCCAGACTGAACAATCCCAGCTCCCTCAGCTGCTCCTCATAAGATTTGTGCTCCACATCCCTCACCAGTTTTGTTGCCCTTCTCTGGACACGTTCCAGGGCCTCAGTGTCTTTCTTGTAGTGAGGAGCCCAAAACTGGACACAATATTCGAGGTGCAGCCTCACCAGAGTTGACTACAGAGGGATGATCACCTCCCTGCTCCTGCTGGCCACACAATTTCTAATGCAGTCGTGCAGCTGTAGAAGAAGATGAGGTTGGTCAAGCACGACCTGCCTTTCATGAACCTGTGCTGGCTGGGCCTGATCCCCTGGATGCCACACGTGTTGTGTGATCTCAAGATGATTTGCTCCATAACTTTCCCTGGTATCGAGGTCAGGTTGACAAGCCTACAGTTCCCTGGATCCTCCTTACAGCCCTTTTTGTAGATAAGAGTCACATCAGCAAGCGTCCAATCCTCTGGTCAATAATTCCAAATAATTTCAGAGATCTCCAATATATTTAATTCAGAACAAAAACACATTTCACTTTCCTTTCTTACAATATGCTTTCAGAGGAATGCAAAACTCCTTTGAAGTCTTAAAAAAATTCTTTCTTGCCCCCCACATATCACATTTTTATGACAAAACTTCTCTGGCATACAATTTTTATCTCACCTAAGACCCTCTTGGTTTTTTTTTCACAGAATCACAGAATTACCAAGGTTGGAAAAGACCTACAAGATCATCCAGTCCAACCATCCACCAATCACCAGTAGTTCTCATTAAACCATGTCCTTCAATGCAATGTCGAAATGGTGACCCCACCACCTCCTGGGCAGCCCATTCCAGTGCCTGACCACTCTTTCAGAAAAGTAGTATTTCCTAATGTCCAACCTGAAACTCCCCTGGTGTAGCTTGATGCCATTCCATCTAGTCCTATCACTCATTACATGAGAGAAGAGGCTGACACCCAGCTCTCTACAACCTCCCTTCAGGGAGAGAGCAATAGGATCTCCCCTGAGCCACTCCTTCTCCAGACTGAGAAGAGGAGGCTCAGGCTCCTTTAGCCGCTTTTATTTGCTTTTTTCTTCAGCTTATCTTCCTTTCTTCCTCCACAAACAATTTTCTGAAAAAGTTAGGTTGAAATAGTGTCATCTTTCTGAATTTTGTCTCAAACCACATTTCTCATTAGAGTAGATTTAATAGAAGATCATATCTAAAAAGAACATAGCCTATGTTGTGATATCTCTTTAAATGATAAGTATCTGTTTATATAATCTGAATATTTAAAATAACTTCTCCTGAGATGTTAGAGGTTCCGTATTCTTTTTGATAAAGAATAATTATTTTTGATAAAGAGTATCCTGAATTATTTATTTTCTATAATTTTTATTCTGACAGTCTCTGGAAGAAAATTTTCACACTACATTTTTAGATCCGTATCTGCAGAAGTGATGTTTTTGTGTGAAGGGTGGTCATACTCCCACTATTCCACCCTCTACCAGAAGTTCCTGTTTCAGATGAATTTCAGGTATGTTGAATCATATCCTTACACTGGTATGGAATGTTCATTTAAAACTGAAAATCTTTGGCTAAGTAGAATCATAGAATCACCATAGAATCACCAAGGTTGGAAAAAACCTAAAAGATCATCCAGTCCAACCGTTCACCTATTACCAATAGCTCCCACTAAACCATGCCCCTCAGTAGTTTCAGTACAAAGACTTCTTGAATCTCTTGATCTCTCTTCTTCTTGAATCTTGAATGTTCTGTGCCCTTTATCTTTTGTTTCCAGCTTAAACTTCCAACTGGATCCAGTATGCTTTGGACACTGAGGTTTACTTTACCACTGTCAACCCATGATAAAGATTTATACACATGAGTTGCAGGAAAATTACTATAATAAGATGCAATTTAAGATCTTTTGAAGGAAAAGAAAATTCATTTTTATCATGGAAGCATTTGGACTCAAAGAGATCTTAAAGACCATTCAGTTCCAACATCACTGCTGTGCTCAAGGCTGCCAACCACTACAGCAGGCTGCCCAAATATCCCATCCAGTCTGGTCTTGAACACCTCCAAGGATGGGGCATTCACAGCTTCTCTGGGCAAGTCTGGGCAAGTTCCAGTGTCTCATCACTTCACTTAAAAATAAGAAATCTTTAAACAAGTTAGTTTCATGCATTCACACATTTTCTCTCATGGTACTTGTGCACTCACTTCATCACTCACACATGAATGAACTTGCAAGCATTAAGATACATGTGTCCAAGTGGGCTTGCCAGTATTTCTATTCATAGATACTACTTTCATGTATCAACTTTAATATTTATAATATAAACTTATACAGCATCAAAAGTTGAAGTGCTTGGGAAAAAAATAATCTGGGACTAAAATGTCAGTTCCATGTACCATGCCTTAAGTAAAAAAAAATATATATATATGTATATATTTGGGCATTTCAACGTCTTTGCTTTGAAATCAAGTTAACTGTCATTTCAGTAGAAAAGCAGAATGTTAAATGATAAAAAAAAGTTCCCTTGTTGATATAAACCATCAGCAATTTTAAGCATGTAAGCACATTACATGACATAGCAGCACCAACTCTAGAATTAATTTGCTAAAAGAACATAGGGTACCATGGTAACTATTATTTCTAGAATTTAAAAAGTACAGTTGGAGTTAAAAGGATGTCTACCATTGTTTATAAAAAATGTCTTGTACAGGCTAATGATAAAGCACAAGACATTCATCTCAGCTCTGAGAAAATACCGTCTACATGCCTAAGGTTGACAAAAAAGTATTACTTGTAACTGTGTTGAAAGACTAATGATTACTAACTGCTGTGTGACAGTTGATAGTTTAATACCTACAATACAGTGGAATTAATTAGTTGGAAAATACCTCATAAGTCTTTTCCCTACTTTATGTGTGCATAAAACAGTTGTTTTTTCTACTCATCAGTTAAATACCTTCAAAGTGCTATAAGCAGAGGAATTGATATACTACAGTAATGTTTGAGTTTTTATTTTGAAACGGTTTGTAAAGGTTCAAATGTATATCTGTTTAAATATGTAGATAGTTCTGGAGATAAATTCAATTCATGCCCAGCAAGTAATCTCTGCACTCTGCTACTATATTTAATACCACTTTTACAGAATACTGTATAATGCTAGCTTTCCTGTCCACAATGCTTGATGATGTGAAAGTCAAACCTTTGATAGTTGGCACTTCGCATTTTGTGTAGCAGTGCTTTTGTATTCAGCAATACTTCATGAAGCAGACATGGCTTCTGTACAATTCACTGTTAGTTCCACTGACTTTGAAGCTAAATATTGGTCCAAGTGCTTGGGAGGCTTACGATCTTAATTTCATATGAAACAAAATGTTACGATGTTCAATTTAATAACAGTCAGCGCCTTTACATATGGGAATAATACATAAATTATTGAACTCCCATCTGCCAGGTTTCAGAAATAAAAGTGAGATTCAAAGAGTACAAAATTCCTCTTACATTTAATAGATAGTGCTGTCTGGACAAGCTCTTTATTAATCCTCAGGGCTTCTCTTCTGTAGGGGAAGTTGTATGGTAGCCTCTTGAAGTAGTTCTGGAGTCACTGCTCTTCCTGCTTGGCTTTAAGTCTGTACTTTTCTGTACTTCTGTATTCGAGAGGAATCATGTGTAGCACTAAAATGAAACCTACTCCTGACAAATCCAGAAGCTAATTTTTCCATCTTTTATTTGACAAACAGTAAACAAGCATACCTGTGTTTTTAGAAAAAATAAGGATTCATTAATTGGTTTGGTGGAGAAAGATACTCAATTTCTAAATAGTGATCTAAGCTTTTATACCTGTGTGATAGACCTGAAACTAACAACAACATCATTTTGCCTTACTACAGATTGGCAACTTGCATTAGCATAAAATTGTTGTTTAATGCAAGGACTGTTATTCCCATTGGATTATGAAAGTGTGATTTATTAAAACAGCTATGTAAAGATATAATGTAATTCTCAAAGAAAGTGATTTTTGAAAATATTTTCTTCTCTTTCTTTGAGTTTTAAGCGGGTGAAGAAAAGTCATTGGCAGCTGTACACAATTTGGCCGAGCATGTGGAGCAAACAGGATTACTTAATTTGTATTTGTAACCATGTATTCATGACTGCTTTTGTAGAACTTTTTAATTCATGTCTTTGCTTCACCAATTGCTGTACTGACTTCTTAGATTTTTTCTGCTAATTGACAGTTCATTTTTAAACAAAAGCATAGATATTGTGACAATGCCACAGTGTTTCTGAATGTTTGTGTCCCAAGAACTGAAACCTACTTTCAAGCCTTTCTATATTTTGAACAGCAAGAGATGTACTCCCATTTATAAACCCTGCTTCTGGTAGTAGAATGAATATATATGTCTTCCCTATGGGAAACATTACAAAACATTTAGTATCTTTTGGCTTCTTGTGTTACAGACATGTTTTGTTAAGCACAAATACGTTGAGTCATTAAATGTTCTCTTCAAGCTATACTACTGTTAAATGCGTTTTGAAAAGAACATTTAGTTTAACAATTCTGTTAAAAATAGGTTAAATTCCAAGTTGATGAATTCTTTATTTTAATATGAATTTGCTGCCCATTTTTGCATAAGATTAACTACGGCCATAGCTAAAATATTGTGCAATATTTGTTCATATGTCTGCTCACTAAGGTATTACAAATGCTTCTGACAGTGCTTTAGTGGAGACTGTGACCTTTGGCGTGAACAGAGAGGAGAAAGAAAAACTGAGTTTAATTAAGACTTAAAAGCTCAAAGTTTGATCTTGCAGTCTGTGCTTGAAACAATTTTCCTCTGTAATGGGAGTTCAGCTTGAATAAATACTACTAAGGTTTCATAAGAAGCTGTAAAAATTATGCCCTTGTTTGTCCTGTCATAATTTAATGAGGTGTCAGGCATATTTTAAAAAGAGATGTTATTAATTGCCCATATTTTTCTATGCTGCTCTTTCCCCTTTCAACAGGGAGCCAAAAAAACCAAAAACCAGGGAGCCAAAACCCAAAAACCCCACCAAAACAAACAAACAAACAAACAACAAAAAAAAAACCTGAAGAAAACAAGTGGCACCACCACCTGTCTATTTGTAGTGTCCCATTACGTAAATAATCTGTGGGGAAGAATAATCAGGTGGGGTCTAGGGCATGAGACAGGTTACGAATGCCCGGTTCTGTTGTGAAGTTGGTATGACACACATGAGGTCTCCTTAACTCTGTTCTTCAGACAGAAATTGCCAACAGTGCTTTCCTCTTTTTTTTACTGTCAAATGCTTTGGTTCTATGGCAATGACTCAACAGAGTTGAAGGTATAAAGTTAGTTCTCTAACGATAAGGATAACAACGGTCTATCTCTGCATCTTTCATCCTTCAGATAAAAAAAACAAACACCAAAAACACACTGAATAAGCCAACATTGTTAAATCAATTTTTAAATCTGTTTTGAAACCACAAGCTTATTCCTACTAACTCAGAGGAGTTTTTTTGCCACTAACCAGAGCAGAAATATAAATGCTGTATGTAATTTAATGTAAAAGGTTCTATCAATAACCAGAAGGCACAGTATCTTCATGCTGCAGCTACCATCAAGATTTTCAATAGAAACATTTGATTACCCAAAATCTATTACTTTGGACATTTTGATGGCCTTGTCAGAATTCTAAGAAGTGAGCTTCCAGGCTCTTTTTGTCCTGACCTAGTGAAAGCCATTGCTTTCACTCATTGCACAGTTATGATTTTTTCTTCCAAAATGAAAATTGCTTCTTCTTGGAATCTTACTTTTCTCAGAAGATGCTATCATTGAAGTAAACAAGTACTTTGTAAGGATGTATTAAAAAACATTGGTGTGGGCTCTGATTTATCTGTCCGTCTGTGGAAGCATAAACAGGAATGAACCTGTGCTAGTTAGGTAGTACATATGTTAATCAGCAGCCATAGTACAGAGATTCTGGAAAAGGCTTCTGACAGTATTTCACTTTCTTAATTAAAACATCATCAACTGGAGAATGAAAATAATCTTCTGTGATGCCGGTCTTGTGTGACATTAAGACCCACTCAGAAGCAAATTCTTGAATAATTTAATAATAGTCATTCCTTAATCATAGCCATGATCCCATTTTAAAAACTGAATATTCTACATCATTAAATACACGAGTATATGGGTATTATTTTTTCTTTTTTAGATTTTCAGAAGAATAATATTTTGTGAAGAATTGCTCGTGTTTATTTTGGTGGTGTTTTGTTTTTCTGAGAAGAAAAAGAAAAAAGATTTGGCAAAGAACTTTTGCCTTTGTAAACCTGTGTTTTCATATTATGTCCCAAACTTTAAAATGGAGAATTCACAGACAACCTTTCTGCCCTCACACAATTGTGTAATATCCTTGAAGTAATTAGTTCCATGAAAAGTTACTCTAGGAAAACATGTGATCTTTGTTTATGTCTTTTCATGAAGTTGGCAGAGTTTATGACATAGTTGTATAATTTTGTGGAGCTTGAGGTAGTTGTGAAAGCATAATCAAAGGCTTAAGAAGGCTTTGTGGATTATTCATACTTACGATGTACTTGTGATGTAAGATCTTATAAAATATCTGAAATATAAAATAAAAAAAAAAGTCCTCCTACCAACTTATTTCTTAGACAGTTTCCAGCAGTGGGTGCAGGTGAACCTCAGGAGGTTCAAGAAATCCAAATGCAAGATCTTGCACCTAGGCTGAGGCAACTCCCATTACAAATACAAGCTGGTGGATAAAACAGTTGAGCACAGACCTGCTGAAAAAGACCTGGGGGTAGTGCTGGATTGGAAGCTGGACATGAGCCAGCAATGTGCCCTTGCAGCCCAGAAAGCCAACCATATCCTGAACTGAATAAAAAGAAGTGTAGCCATCTGGTCGAGGGAAGTGATCCTGCCTCTCTACTCTGCACTGCTGAGGCGTTGCCTTGAGTACTGTGTGCAGATGTGGAGTTCTCAGTACAGGAAAGATATGGACCTGCTGAAACATGTCCACAAGGAGAACCACAAAAATGACCCAAGAGATGGAACACCTCTCCTATGAGGACAGGCTGAGAGACCGGGGGCTGTTCAGCCAGGAGAAGTGCTAGGTGACCTGATAGTGGCCTTTCATGATCTAAAGAGGAGCTACAGGAAAGAAGGGGACAGACTCTTCAGGAGGGTCTCTTTAGCAGAACAAGGGGAAATGGCTTCAAGTTCAAAGAGTGTAGATTTAGGTTACATACAAGGAAAAAAATGTTTACAATGAGGGTGATGAAGGATTGGAACATGTTGCCCAGAGATGCGGTTGATGCCCTTGTCCCTGGGCAAGACTTTCAAGGCGAGGCTGGATCAGGCCCTGGGAAACCTGATCTAGCTGTTGTGTCCCTGTTCATTGCAGGAGAATTGGACTAGAAGTCCAACTCTAAAGATTCTGTGACTCCATGATTCTCTAACCTGGCCATCACTCTAAATAGCAGCCCTGCTGTCTGCTCTTGTCTGTCTACTATTTTATCCCAACATGGTATCATCTGTAAACTTGCTGAGGGCTGAATCAATCTAAATCATTAAAGAAATTAAAGACATTAAAAGCATTGATCCTTGAAGGATGCTACTAGTAATCACCTGCCATTACGAGTGGTGCTGTAGATCATAACCCTGTGAAACTAATAGTTTAGCAGTTTCCCATCCAACCTGTTAATGCACTCATCCAAACTGGTGTTTTACCAGTTTGGACATAACAGTATTACAGGACACTATATAAAAAGCTTTGCTATAGGCAAGCTGCACTTCCACTCCCCTTTGTCCCCAGACTTGGTCACCTCATTACAAAAGGAAGTCAGATGAGTGAAGCATGATTTTTCTATGGTAAAATTGTGCTAGTTATTCCTAAACGTCTTCTTGGGAGCATCTTTCAGGAGTATTTAAACCACAATTTCCTCAGGCAGTTAGATTGACTAGTCCATAATACCCCGGGTCTTCACCACCCCACTTGAATGGATGTGGTGTTTGCTTTTTTCTTTTCTCATCGTGAAAAACCTTTCCTGATTGCAGTCAAAGGTGACCGAGAGCAGCTTCACTCTGACATCAGCCAGCTCTGACAAGGCCCAAAGGTGCATCCCATCAGGTCATGCAGACTGTGTTCCAGTGGGTTAAGCATGCCTTCACTGTGGGCTCTGCCTCACTCCTATAGACTCTGCCATACTCCCTGCCATAATCTGCCATACATTCTTAACCTCTGTGTTTCTACAACAGGAGAAAGAAGACAAGAACAAGAACGTTTTCCTAGAAACATTATGAATGTTACCACAAGTTTTAATTACTGATCTCTAAACATTTTTATTTTAACCAAGCTATTTCAGCTAAATCATTATCCACATGCCTCTGACTATAACTTTAAATATTTCTGATTTTAATTTTGTTTATAGTTAGTTTTTACAGGGAAAGAACAACTGAGGAAATGACTATAAAGTTGAACTAGACACTTGAACTGGTGTCCTTCCTTCATTTTCAGTGAAGTGTCCAAAGAAAACAGGCACTCTATCCTCTGGTTTCAGCACTTAATTTGAGTCTGTTCACCAGTTCTATTCAAGTGGGAGTAATAAAAAACCGAAAGTCTCAGAGTGAAATTCCTATCAGTATTACAAAAAATAAAAGTGTTTTTGTTAGGTAGGGAGACAAAGAGGCAGTAACAAACCAGAGGGCTTACACTGACCAGATGAATTGACAAGCTATTAGTGTTCACACAGCCCTACGTAAGATAAAACCTGAGTTGCTCACTGCTCAAGGAGAGTGCCATTGGAATTATTAGAACTGCTAGTAATGAAATTTCTACTTCGTCTGAGCATGTAATAGAGTACTTAATAGATAAAAACAGTTTTCTTCTCTGCTAGTATTAGGGAGTATAAGGTTGGGATTTTATAGTCTTCTACCACAAAGTACCCTGAAATATTTTTAGTGTGGACCTAAGTTTTCCACTCTTGCATTTGTTTGCAGTAGTTTACATCTATGCTAACTTCAGATCTTCTCAAGTTTTGCTTGCTTGGTTGCAGTATAAAACACATCTTATATAAAAGATGCTAAGTAATGGGTCTGTTATGTCTGATAATGACTAGAAGAAACTTCCAAGATTTTATTTGGTATGTAGCACTAGTGAACCTACTGAAGTAGCGGAAAAATACTTTTTACATACTGTAGTAAGCATAACAGTATATCCAAATTATTGCCAATGACTTTGTATAGTCAAATATTTGATTTTAAATGTTAGTAAGACATAAATTGCCACATTTTGGAATATTACTTTAGTGAAGAACTGAAGTCCTCTCATATCTTCAAAGCTGTATTTTCACAGTTGCTTCCATAATTCATGCATGTATGCAGAAGTATTAGTTGCAAGTGTTTTACAAGTATAAGGATACTGATCATAAATGAATGAACCAAGCTCATATCAGATATTTTTTCCATTAATGTCAGCCCAGATTAGACATTTGTCACCCACCAGAAAAGCCCTGCTTTTGCTCTCTCCCAGTATTAAACTCTTTCCAGATTCTACTTCCCTTATTGTGAGCTAGGTGCTACTTCAGCAGTGGTACCATAGTGTGCATGTAGACTAGCTACATTTACAGACTCTTGCCCTTCTTCACTGTGGCTTCTTGCTTCCAGTTTTCTATTAGAGAAGACAGCGGAAAGAGTTTGTTGTTTAGAACTTCTTTCTTCTCAGTGGTTTCCAAGAGTTAGGCAAAATGGCCTCAATGCATGCGTGATCAGCTGAGAAACTCCCACACATGTAGTAGTTCCCTGCCCTCCACCAGGACTATGAACATGCAGCAGAAGTTACACCATGACCTTGTATGACCCTGAGACAAAAGCAGGACTGCATTCAAGTCCCAACACTCAGTTGCCTATGTCTCATAATATTGTAGAAATTACAGACTTGCTTGTTGGTATTCACCACCTTCCAAGCTCAAGAGTGGCAAGTACCAGGGAGCAGGAAATCAGGTATGTGTACTGATGAACAAGAAGCTTCTGGCAAAATCCAGTGATAAACAGGAAGTATATGGAAGGAGGATCCAAGGACAAGTAATCCAGGAAGTAACGCAGAAAACTGACGAAACACATAATTGAGAAATCCAGAGCCAACTTGAACTGAATCTGGTGAGAGGTTAGCAAGAAAGATTTCCAAAGTATGTGTCAAAAGGAAAATGGGAAATACAGGTCTGCTGCTGAAGGTGGAAAGGATCCTCGTAAGACAAGACGGGCATGGAAAAGGTGGTCACTAGATGATTGAATTAGATGATCTTGTAGTGACCTCGGTCATTCTATGATTCTATGGCTTGCAATGATAGACCTGCAAAGAACTGACAGGAAACCTACCAGTTCTCTGGCAACAACACACTGCTGTGGCAACAGACTGCCTCTGCCTAAAGCATACACAAAATACAAACTCATTCTTCAGTGCCAGAAAGCGGAGATCAAAAACTGTTTCCAGAAACATAGCAAGGAGTGGTATGTATTTACAGGATTGCTTATGCCTTATAATTTTATTCAACATTAACATTTTGTAAGATGGTTATCACAAGTACAACACAGGTATGAAATAACCACAGGGCCTTCATTCTCAAGTCTTCAACCATGACAATCCTGGCTAGATCCCATACTCAGGGCAATGACATTCCTAACTTCTCTGTATTTCCCCTAGTTTACTTGCTTCTGCTTCCACCTTCTGCTTACTTCCTTTTACGTTTTAGTTTTCCAGTCACTCGTTGTTCATTTGTGCATGCTTCCTGGCATTTTTGCCTTACCTTCCGCTTTTGAGTTCAGAAGAGGTTATCCTTGGATAGCAATCAGCTTGGTTGGGACTTCCTCTGCAGAACCTCATGTCATGGGTCTCTTTCCAGCAAATTCCGGAAAATGTTGCAGTCTGCTCTTCTAAAGTCCAGGGCTGTGATTTTACTTTTCATATTGCTCCTTTCTTTCATAATTCTGAGCTTTCCTATCTCAAAGGCTGCTGTTGACCTTAACATGCCCTGTGATGCTTTCACCTTCTGTAAATATGACATCCAGCAGAGCTTATCTCTTCAATGACTCTTTTATCAGAAGGGACTGGAAGTTGTCCTCAACATTCTCCAGGAATCTTCTGTATTGATTACACTCCATTGTGTTGTTCTTCCAGCAGATGTTAAGGAGGTTATTATCCCATGAGAACCAGGGCCTGCGAATGTGACTTTACTTCTAATAAGTAAAAGGTTTCACTCACATAACTTATAAGAAGAGGCTGGGAGAATACACTTATTTAGCTTTGAGAGCAGAGGCTATAGGAGACTTACTTGGTATCTTAATGGGAAGGTACTTAACCTTAATGGGAAGGTACAGAGATGAAATCAGACCATTCATGAAGATGTTTGGTGAAATGAGAAGTGACAACAGACACAAGTGAGAAATTCCAATTAGATGTAGAGAAAAGCTTTTTCACCAAGAACATATTAGGCACTGGAAAATGCTGTCCTTTTTTTTTTTTTTTTTTTTTTTTAATTTGCCTCCAGGATCTGTCTGAACAAAGACCTGAGCATCCTGATCTAAAGGGACCTGCTTTAAGCAGAGGGTTGAATCACGTGACTACCAGTGCTCCTTCCAACTGAAATTACTCTATAACTTCAGTCTTACCAATGCAAGGTGAAATGAAAGCCTTTCACAGGCCCTTAGTGACTACTTCCAGTCATAGAATCATAGAATTGTAGGATTGCCTGGGTTGGAAAGGACCATAACGACCATCTAGTTTCAACCCCCTGCTATGTGCAGAGTCACCAATCATTAGACAGACCTCCATGTAGTTTAAACTTGTCACAGACATCTCAGTGGTATTGGACTCTGCCAAGCTAGAATTCGGCACTTTAAATAAGAGCATTTGTTTGCTTGTCTTTCATATTTACATGATATTTGAACTGCATAAGCAGTATGGCACTGTCTGTGTAACAATACAGGTGAAGGCAACAAACTTTATCTTCTAGCTGCAAAAAGAGAAATCAGTCTATTGATGAGGCATTAACAAATATTTTTGTACTCTGACTATGAATTTATTTATAGATTATGTCCACCTCAAACAAGACTCCCTAAAGGATATGTTCTGGTATTTATTTATCTATTTATTTATTTATTTTAAACAATCTACATATTTTTGTGAGATTTGAAAATCATTAGATGCAATAATTAAAGTAATACCCTGCTTGGAGAAATTAACAATTACAACCAGCAGATAGATAGAGGAGATATCAGAAGATTTAATCTGTAAATGTTAATAAAAACGATAAAGCTAATTGACTTACTCAGCAATGTTGACTAAGTGTTGATGTGCCTCAGTGGAGAATAAATGAAGTGTCATCATGAGAACAGTTCACCCAATCCGTAGAATCATATAACAATAAAAGAATAGAATCATTTGGGTAGGAAGTTCTATTCCAACTCCCTTGTGATGAGCAAGGACATCTACAGCTAGATCAGGGTGCTCAAAGCCCCTTCCAGTCTCATCTTTAATGTCTTCAGGGACATTCACCACCTCTCTGTTCCGGTGCCTCACCACCTTTATTGTAAAATCTTCTTCCTTATGTCTATATCTCTCTTTTTTTAGTTTGAAAACATTTCCCTTTGTACTATCATTATACAGATCCTGCTGAAGAGTCTGTCTCCTACTTTCATACACTCCTCCTTTAGGTTATGAAAGGTTGCTCTCCTCCTGTTACTACATTCCCCAATAAATGATCTCTCTCCATCCTTTATAGAGGCATCATTTAAATAATGGAAAGTTGTTATTAAGGTTTCTCTGGAGCCCTCTCTTCTGTAGGCTGCACAACTTCAACTTTCTCAGCCTTTCTTCACAGGGGCTATACTCCAGCCCTCTGATGCTGCAGGCACTAAAGCCAAACACATTATTTCATGTGTGATTTCATGAGTGCAGACTAGAGAGGCAGAATAACCTTGAGCTACACTTCATCTGATGCAGCCCAGGATACAGATGGCTTTCTGGGCTCCAAGCTTTTCATCCAGTAGTATCCCCCAAGTCCTTCTACACAAAGTGATTTGTTATATTTATATTTGTATATATATTTGTTATATTTACTTCATCTCCTTTGAATGCAATGGGACATCCCCACAGGGCCTCAGCTATCACCAGTAAGGGGCTCTTCACAGAATCACAGAATCATCCAATGGCTTGGGTTGGAAAGGACCTCAAGGATTATCACTTCTTGACCCTCTTCCCTTGAGGCAGAAATCTGCAGGAGAACAACAGGTGGTGGATGGGATTAAAATCAGGGATTACTTTGCAAACTACACTCATAATAGTTCACGAAACAGTAGGGCTTCTATTCAAGGGTGCAGATAGAGTGTTTTCAGCTAGAGCTAAGATGCTAAGGAGAGAATAGAACATCATGCATCCCACCAGCTGTTGGGAATTCCAGGTGGTAGAGTCAATACTCTGTGGTCTCTGACTCACATGCAGTTTGTCATAGGAGATATTCTCTCACTTTGGCCAGTTGAATTGCTGTACAATTTTCTTATGAGGAAATCATTGTTCATCAGTTCTGCATCCAAGCAGAAACAACGCTGTTAAGAGAGCTTCTTGCAGAACTGCCAGATACAGTTTAGACCATGCAGGTGCTGTAAATGCTGGCATCCTGTGGGCAATGCCTGGGGGCTGCTCTGCTCCAAGGAGCAGCTGTGGTTGTCCTGGTCCAAGAGCTTCTGCACAGCCCAGCACAATGGTGAAGGCCACACTAGACATGCAGCACAGTGCAGCACATCTCTGACTGCTCCATGAGCAGTGCTTTTCTGGTAAGGATCCACCCTGGTTCCACAGCTGTGGTGCTCCAGCCCCAATCTGCACAAGCAAAGGAGAAGGAGCCCCATATCCTGGGATACTACTGGGCTATTTTGGGATGAATGGGATATGGTGGGACACGTTGCTGGCATGCCACAGTTACAGGTGTTGGAGAGAAAAGACTCTACAAATTATGTGTATCCCCTCAGAATGGGAAATATATAACCTGACTGGAGTCTGATTACGGGAGTGGAGGGTGTTTGGTTACCTGATACCATAACAAAATTCTCAGTCATTTGCTTTCAAACTAGAGTTAACTGAGAATTCAACATGTTGTTTGGACACTCTGACTCATGTGTCTTGATTAATATCAAGACATTAAGCACACTGTGAAGAAATCATATTCTTCCATAAACCATTTAAAATACTGTGGCGGTAACTAGAACATTATACTGTCATATCATCCTTAGAAAATAGAAATAATAGAAAGTTCAGCTTCTCAAGATAGCCGCACACACCTGAATTTTTCAGTAAAACAGTCTTCTAAAAAATCCTTATAAGAGGGGTTAAATCATAAGTGTAAGTCTAAGTTAGTGCCGACTAAACACACTATTTTAATGATCCTTATATAACACAGTGTCCATCTAGTCATTTAACTTGTTTTGGTGGTGCTTTTAGTTTTTTTTTTGTTGTTGTTGTTAGCATGGCCATGTTGCACAAGAAGAAATATTTATCTTGTAATGCCACTGTCTGAGCTTATACTCACAACATGCTGACTAGCCATCTTGTCAATTCAGCCGTGGGGACCTGACGATTCCGTCATCTCACAGAGAAAAATTAGCAGAGAGCTCAGAGGGCAAAGAGAGGCACTGTTTGCCTCCAGCAAAAGATCCATGCACTGCGCTCAGCAGGTAAAGCAGATGGACCCGATGTAGACATTCCTGAAATGCCCTCTGGGTCATAGTGAGCCCAGAAACCCGGAACAGGAGCTGCAGGAGACCCCTGCAATTGTGGCAGACAAAGCATTAATTCCAGAGGTGCTCTCTGTTATATTTAAGAAAGGAAAACAGCCCCCCACAAGGTATGCCCTGCCAACATGTACCGCGCAGCCTTTTGCTGCTGATTTGGAGTTTGCATCCTCCTTCGAGTAAACTGGGGAGGAAAACATCGAATTTAGCGTGGTAAGGCTACTGGATTTTAAGAAAGATCGTGGGGAAACTAGCAATTTAGTTCATTAGAACTGTTAATGTAAATTAATGAAAAGAAACCTCCTGGTTAAGATTTTGGCAAGATCGAGAGAAAGAAGTGAAGCAGCTCTTGTAACAAGTCACACTTGATCGGTGCACAGCACCTGACCTCTTCTTCCCCGCTCGCACCCGCATCTCTCACGGCCGACAACTACAACTTCGATTTCTCCGCGGACTACGCAGAGCTCCCACCGCCTCCCTGCACACCGCGCTCTCCAGCACGGGCATTGCCCCCACCCGGTCAGACGTCCCCACCCTCTCCTCTCAAAGAGCAGCTCCGGGGGTCCCTCGAGGCAGTCCCGCGGCCGCGGGTAGCGGGCAGCTCCGCTCCGCCCAGGCCCGCCCCGCCGCCCCCCCGCCGCGTCTCAGCAGCATCGTTAAAACTAAGGGAGGCGCGCTGCGGGGCGGCCGGCCGGCGGGGCCTGGCAGCTGTGCGGCACATGGGGCAGAAGCGGCGGAGCCCCGGGGCGGCGGAGCGGGGCTGCGCTGCCGAGGGGACGACGGGCGGCAGCGGCCGCGGGCGGCTGGCGGAGTCCTGGCGGCGGCTGAGCTCCCGGCGCGGCTCCGCCAAGCGCAGCGGAACCTCCGCGCCCGCGCCGCCGGTGAGTGCCCTCGACCTGGATGGAGCCCGGGACGGGGGTCGAGATGGGGAACGGGGCGCCTCGTGAAACAGGTGGTGGGACGAGGGCAGTATCGACAAACCTGTTGCGTTTTCGGAGGAAAATCACACTTTGCACGCGGTCAGTCTGACTTTGTAGTTGTAACAGGTGAAAGTCTCCTCTGTTGCCTTTTCCCTTTCTTTCTTTCTTTTTTTCTTTCTTTCTTTCTTTCTTTCTTTCTTTTCTTTTCTTTTTTTTTTTTTTCTGAGTAAGAGCAGGACAGAGTGTAGCTCCCACGAGCGCGCGGTGCGCTCCAGTCGGAGAGCTGCGAAGTAGCGGCCAGGAACTGCCCTCCCGTTGGCCGCTACCTGAGCAAAGGACTTGAGGGAGGTAGACAGCGTGCTTGTTTGGGAACTAGAGGTTTCTTCTTGGGAAGGAGTCTTCTTTGGTTGTGTCTTTGCCTTTAGCCAGCTCGGTGGGATATACCGACAGAGGTGGATGGACAGACATCTTGACAAAGATGTAAGTGTAGCACAGATTGCATGCCAGGAAAACAAACATCTTGGGAAGAAGTACATTGAACTTGAGAGAACAAATTGAGCATTCAAGTAGAAAAAAAGAGTGGTAGTTGCTAGAGTGCTTGAACGTTTCTTTTTTTTTTTATCTCGGGCTCAGGACCCTCATGCTAGATGCTGGGCATATGTATGCAAACAGAGATTTTGAATGAGCTGCTTACTATACAAGTACAACCTCAGTCTTCATGTGTTCAGAAGCAGTATTGTGAGTCTAACTGAAACCTGAATCTGAGGTGTAGAACAATACACCTCATTCAATAACTGAAATGTGTCGTTTCAGACAGAAATACAGATTTATGAGCTGTGGAGCTGCGAGGAAGATGCCCACAGGTTGAATGCCAATTGGGGAAATAGCATAAGGGTGAAGAGACCTACGGTAGAAAGGATGCCATGGCAACAGAAAGCATCAGAGAAAGTAACAGTATTTTCTTATGTAGGGGGAAGAGGAGGAGAGATGCATTCATGTACCATCCTGCAGATCACAATACTATGAGGTTTTAGTGTTTATTTTTTTTCTTCAGAATACACTAACTTCTTTTTACCTGAAGATTGATTCCCAGGTTCTTTACCAAAACTCATCAGAAAAAATGTGCAGTGCAATCAGTGTGGTTTAGGCTTTTTTTTTTTTTTTTTTTTTTTTTTTAAGATTCTTAAAGTTCTTAAATTTCTGTTGCTTGAAACAAAGTGGTTCTTGTTGCTTACAGTGGAGATGAAGTCCTACTCCAAACAAAACCTTGAATGACATTCAGGTTCAGCAAGTGCTTGGCCAGAGTAGAAGAGCTGTACTAATCTGTGTTTAATCATTACAATTTCCATAGATGAGTAACTTATTTCTGATGTCATGTCTACAGTAATATTAAGGTGATGTATTTACACTACTGGACTTGCACTACACTTAAACTTCAAAATTCAATTCAATAAACAGAGGATGGATGGGAGGAGCTTGATTCTGTTTTTTTTTCTATTTTTTCTTTTTCCTTTTTTTTTTTTTTTTTAATTTATGGAGGGTTTTTTTTCCTGCTATTTTATTTTGTTTATTATTTATAAATCACAGGCTTTGTGAAGGTACAGTGACTAGTTTGTATTCTCTTCATTTATTTGCTTTTCTTTTTTATAAGAGAGCGCAGGATTTCTGAAATCCTGTTTCACCAAGTGTAATATATTTCAACAACATTTTCCAAAGTGATGCCAGAATGTATCAAACCTAAAGACATTTCCCACCATCACCTTCCTTTCTCTCTAATACTATTCCCTCTACATCCTTGGAAAAAGTGTAAGATTTGAATTACTCTTAGCATTAGCGCTTTTCCCTGGCCCTGCACATTTGATTGTATTTTTCCTGCAGTAACTTATGTTTTTATGTTATTTGAAGTTTGTCACTGGGCTGTGGAGGACTTTTGAGTGTCAACGTTAAAGTGACAGGCTAACATTAGTTACACTGTGTACAAGTACACAGAATGTTTTTGTACAGCTGTACACCCACAATGGCGAATGGGTTCGTGCCTAATCTTGTCCTAATAGCATTGTTCTGGGGTCTCAGATGTTTTCTGTGCCACTTTAATTAAAACAGGGCTGGTCTTGCTCACTGTTATCGATCATCTGGAAACTGGCCAGGAGATGTGCGCTTGCCTCCTCTGAATTCTTAAGCAGACTGGTGTGACAGCCTTTTGTACTGTGTCTTAAGGGAGGTTGCTACTGTGTACAGGTAGTTTGGGATAGGTGAAAGATGATGTCAGCATCCCCTTGAAAGGTGAGAATATGATTTCTTTAAAGCAATCTCTCGTATTGAACTCATGTGAGAAACATCTTTAGAAAGAAGATTTAATCAAACAAAAATGCAGGGTAGCCATGTGTGTTTTGTTCTGCATACATGACCTTTCTTACGTGAATGCCTTGCAAAACCATTTAGGTATGTATGATTGTCCTGTAAGAAAAAGAAAATTTTGCATTTTGAAGAGCTAATTTCCAACCTATAAAAACTTGATTTAGATTTTCTGCCAAATGAAGGAGGTTTACAGTAGTAATTGCGTATTGTGGCTCCTACTGAAAGCAGCTGTGTTGTTTTTCTGCATCTTTTAAATTGAGCAGTGTCTCCCACTATCTGTGTTTTCAAACTCACCCTTATCTGTGATGACTGTAAAAATTACTGATTCTTATATTTGACACTCAGTGGAAAAAAAAACAAACAAGTCATAACCCTAAAAGTTGTCCTTTATTTTGTTCACCATTTGTTAATTCCTTAAGAATGATTTGTAGTCTTATTTCTCTACCAACTTTCTGGTTTTGATATTAGTTCTTGAGTGAAGGAGGAGCTGTCTTATTGGAAGGAATTGTGTAAGGGAAGGGCGTTTGAGACAGAAACGATTTGCAAGAACTAACCTATCATAGATCCCATAAAATACACGTGTCATCCTCTAAACCGTCCCTAACTTGAAAGCTGTGACCTTTGTAATAGTGTAGTGACCCCAGTTAGTACCATTTTGAGTACTAGCATTATATGATGTGAGATGGAAGAATGATTATTGATTTAGAAACAAAGCCTCTTCTGCTGTTATCTTCTGTTCTTCATCTACTTGTGTAACTTTGAAAAAAAAAGGCTGAGTGGAAACCCCTGCTGAAGTTGATGAAAGTTTTGCTATTCAAAACAATACATATTGGATCATGCTAAATTTTGTCTGTAAAGAGGAATGTCCAAATTCCTTTGGCTAAAATTTTAAGAGTCATTTGCACTCATGTTTTATTTATTATGTGAGGTTATTAACCCATTTTTATTAGCTGCTGCGCAGTACAGTGTTTCAGTATAGAAAAAAAATTGAACTAAATGGTTATTCTACTGTACAGTTTCTGATTACAGCAATATTTACCTTATTGTTCAAGGATAACAGGTTTCTCTTATTGCTTTTCAGCTGACTTTCCCCACACGGTATTTACAGTAGTGCAGAAACGAAAAGAAAATGGCAAGTAAGAAATCTATGAACACATGAAATTTAACTTCAGTCTTGCATCAGTGAGATTACAGCTCTGTGATGGGTCCTGTCCTGACTTCTCCGGAATCAGATGGCTCATGTACAAAAGATTGGCAGGGATAAATCACCTTCCTTATGGCAGAACTGAGCTACAGTTAATGTGTCTGTGGCTGAGGAAGAATGGATGTACTATATAGATAGATTTCAGAGCAACTTGATGTAGAGCTGGTTAAGGGCCTTGAACCAAGCTTAGCTTACCCTGTAAATTCTACGTCTGTACATTAATAATCTGTCATTTTCCCATTCACTTAGTGAAGCAAACTATCTTTGCCAAGAAGCTGACCAAGCTGGTAAGGAGAAAATTGAAGTGGGAGTGATGTGAGAGGGAGGAGATAACAGTCCAGAGTCAGGTGAAGAAATGGTGAGAAAGGGCAGAAAGCAGAAGTTGGGGAGAATAAAGGATAGCTTGGGCATGTTAAAACAGGACAAAGGAATACCACAAAAGAACACCTACCCACAAGGCATGAGAACATCTGCACACAGTCTGGGAGGTGAGCAGGAAGTATTAATGTCAGCATGTGGTTACTGTAATGTCTGAGACACAGTGGGACAGCCAATGCCACCCAAGCACTACAATGGACTGAGGCGGTCCCTTTAGGAGACACAGGCAGGGAGAAGGAGGTCATCTGTAGGAAGTAGTGGCTCTGATGTGTTAGGCTTGGGCCTGGACTTGCAACCAGATCCAAGAGGAATCACTAAGCATGATGCTGTGGCAGGAGTGTTATCGACCAGGTGAGGGAGTAGATGAGGCTGTCCTCACTGGGAAATTTAACATGTCAGTACAGAAGTCATACTGGCTGGAGGATGTCGTAGGTAAATTCTTGCTAAGCAGATACTGGATAAGCCAACCAGGGGGGAACTAACAGCTTATCATAGAATCATTAAGGTTGGAAAGACAATGAGGATCATAGAATCACAGAATCACCAAGTTTGGAAAAGACCTATAAGATCATCCAGTCCAACTATCACCAACAGTTCTCAATAGAGCATGTCCCTCAACACAATATCTAAATGTTCCTTGAACTTCCAGTGCCGGTGACTCCAGCACCTCTCTGGGCAGCCCATTACAGTGCCTGACTTCTCTTTCAGAGAAGATATTTAGTCTGCCAAACGATGCCCAGCAAACCATATCAGTCATTGTGTTTCTTTGCATTTCCTGTAAATGCATCATTCATGTTAAGAGTAAAGGAAACTCAGCACACTGTTCAGTTCTCTGGTATTTACCCTGGTTTTTCCCAACATGACCTTCATTTTCGGATATGATGACACGCAGATGTGTCTGCTCTTAACTGACCAGAAGATATAGGAGTAGATGAGCAATGACAACATTTGCTATAATTATCATAGTACAGTGAAGTTATGTTCCTGAGGGGAATGAGGAAGGCAGGAGAGTAGCATAGCACAAAACATGGAGGAAGAGATTTTGGTATGCATTGTAGGTAGGTAACAGTGAAGGCAGCTCTGAAGGGCAAAGGAGACCGGAAAAATGGGTCAGCCTTTGAGAAGTGTGTTCTCAATGGTTCTGGTGCTCAGAAAACCTAGGAGACAGAGCAGAAAGCTAGTATGGCAAAGCAAGAAATTCATGGCAAAGCTCCAGTATGAAAAGGCAGAGTATGGGATGGGGGAGAATAACTGCAAGAAAGGAATCAAGACACATTGCCCAAGTATGTAGGGATGGTGTCAGGAAAGCCAAAGCTCAGATGGAGTTGAGACTTGCAAAGTGTGTTAAGGGCAACAAAAAAAGATTTACCTCTGTATTAGTGGTAAAAGGGAGATCAAGGAAACCATAGATACATTGAAAAACTGTGTTTTGCCCCATGAACTCAGTAAAAAAGGAATGTGAAATAGAATTTAAGATGCTGATTATTTGAGATAATGCTACCAAGAAACAATAACAGAGATGATCCCTTCAGATGGTGGGAATCCCAAATTAAGCAGGATCAAATGGCCTCCCACTTCATGTGCAGCACACCATGCCATTCCTGTTGAACAGAAAAGGTTCCCCAATCAAGTCATTGCAGGATTTTCTTACAAGGAAACTACTCCGTTAGTAATTTCTGCTGTTAAACAGAAAGGATATTCTCATGAGAACTTGCTGTACTGTTGAAGAAGGGCAAGGACATGCAGGTGGTGTTATCGCTTTTGCTGAGTGGGAGCTGCTGGCAGGCTTCTGTCATACAATTAGCTGTCAGAGATCATCCAGTGGTCAAGGTATTTATGTAGCACAACACAATCTGAAAGCAAAGCTCGGGCCTCAGTGTTGGATGTGGATCACAGCCTCCTTGTGCTGTGGTCTTTTAGCAAGCAGCACAATAGGCAATATAGTAGAAGCAGAGTCAGATAAAGCCGACGTCTTTATTGCCTTCTTTGTCATCACCAGCAAGAACTACCAGGCTCCTGTGCTTGGTGAGAGGACTCAAGGAGGAGAGTAGCTACAGCCAGGTATGGTGGCCAAATTAGGGATTGCTTCACACATGTCCCTGGCACTTGTTGGGCTGCACCCCAGGGTGTTGATGTACAAAGGCATCAGCCAGCTCTCACCACTTTCCATCAGCTCAGAAAGTTTGTGTGATTCAGGGAAGGTCTCTAGCAGCTGGAGAATGGCAAACATCCCACCTGCCTTCAGAAATAGGGAAAGGCCAACTTGGGGAGCCACAGGCCTACCAGCCTCACTTCAGTCCCAGGTAAGGTCCAGGAGCCAATGTCTGGGCACATGAGGGAGCAGACAGTGACTGGGAGCAATCAGCACAAGTTAATGAGAATAAGTCATGTCTGTCCCACCTGACTGCCTTCTGCAGACAAATCCTGGGGGACAAGAGGAGATGTGGGGATGATTTACTGCAGTCCCAGCCAGGCACCAGTCATGGCTCCCCAGAGCTCGTATCAGAGCTGGGACACTTCAAATCGGGGCAGAGGACACCTCCAAACTGGCAGGAGAGGAGGGGAGGTCCTGGGGCAGTGGGGCTGGAGGCCATGCTGTGTGAAGTGAGGCTGCAGGTGGCCTGTTCAGCTGGGAAATGGCTGTAGGTGTGGCCATAGGGGACACGAAGCAGCAGCCCCAGCATCATCAGGAGGGGATGGAGGAGAGGCAGCGAGCTCTGCATGCGGTGTGGGATGGGAGGGTGAGAGACAGCAGCATGAGCTGAGACACAAAAGATGAGGAGCCATCTTTTCACCACCAGAACATCCCAACTATGGAGCCAGGGCACAGGGCTGGGGGTTTTACTCCCTGCCTGAGTGAGTCCCTGGGGCCTGCCAGCCTGTATTGCCCTGGGACTGTGCAAATCAGTGTTAAAAAGTCCTTTGAGAATTAATTTTCAACTTGCACACCAGCATATCTAGTAACTCTTGCAGCTTCTTTAGAAGCATACCAACAGTCATTGAAAACACATTTAAAAACAGAAATAGTAGATCTAGCCCAGGCCAGAGATTGCTAAAATAATCCGATAATAACTTAAAATCCAAAGTAATATTTTTCCTAATGGTTTTCACTTCCCTTTCCCCTACCATAGCTGGGGGCATGCAGTTGTCTGGCAGCAGTGTGTACATGGTGCTGCTTTAGCCTGTGCTCCACCCCAGCCCCCCTGCCTGCTCTGGCTGGGGGATTCAGCTTGTAGCAGCTTGTTGAAAGCAGGTGTCCATTCTTTGTCCCTTATATTTTTTCTAATACTTTCCTGATAGTTTCAATGTCCAGAATGTTCTGTGATCTATGATTCTGAAGTGTAGCAATGAAAGATAACAATACAAATGGAAACAAGAAGTTTGTCAGAAGTGTGATTGGGAGTAAAGGTGAAGGCTTGAATGAATAAAGCTTGCAGCAAGACGTGTCTGCCTGGGCCACAGGCCGCATGGCACTGCTGTTGGCCATACATCGTAAAATTAATTATAAGGAAATTTGCTAATCTCTCACTGTTATAGGAGAAAACATAATTTTATCATGGCTAAAATAAATTAGTAAATTCTTATTAGCTAAAGGGAGCAGAACCTATGTTTGTCACTGAACAAATACTTCGTCATCTATGACAGGCTGTGCTTTTGTCTTTATCTAGCATTTATTGTAGGTATCTACACTTTTTTCCCCATTTTTTTTTTTTTTTCCTATCAAAATGCTTTTGCTTAGAGTGATTAAAGATTTATCTCTCCCTAATTGGTTTGCAGACTTATTGAAAATGAAATAAAGTCAAGTAGATAATAATGAAAACATTAGTTTCTAACTTTGTGGACTGCGTACTAATGCACATCTGTAGACAAATCACTCAAAACACCATCTGCCATTTGGTTACAAGATTTTCCAAAGCACTGTATGGAGTATTTTGTTGTTAACGATGATTGTGTTTAGTGTTTGCGTGTGCTTTGGATGAATGCTTTTTTCTGATTGCTTATTCATGACAAAGCCAAAAAATAGGTACTTCAGTTTGAGAGCAATTTGCTGTACCTCAAAATGACGTAATTTTTTCAAGACTTCCTTCTGAATGTGTTGCACAGTGTGTTCCTTCTGTGGGCTGCCAGTGAGGAAAGCTGAAAAGAAACTTTTGAGAGATTGACCCTGTTAAACCTGATTGATCAGCTAATCTTGAGTTGTTCTCTTACCTGTGTGAAAAAGAAAACATTATTCTCACAGTTTAAGTGCTTTTGTGGACTAGGCTGCTAAACAGCATGAGAGTTGGACCTCTTAATAAATATTCGTGGTGAACTATCCTGAGAAAAATGCTTCTGCTTGCCTGTTACTATTTTTTCGTGAAGGAGCTCTGTTCTGTGGACTGAATTCTGTCAGATACTGAGGGAAAAAAAAAATAATGCATTTGTAATCTACTGTTTCTACAGGGAATTGCTAAATTAGATGCTGCCATTAAAATTTCATATTTTGGATTTAAATAATTCCGGAAGATGCCTACTGTAGAGAACTGTCAGAAGCCCCTTCCTTGATTATTTATTCTGTGATTCTGCCTGCTTGATGTATTTCTCTGTACCTGATGGAGCAGACTGTAACATAATTGACTTTGCTCATAGGTGATACAGGTCGCTGTTGAGTTGGGTATGATTTTTAATAAAGATGAGGAAAATGGGGGGAAAAAAAACTACACAAACCTGCTTTTTTAATAAAAGACTGATTTCAAATTGAACTTGAAGAATCAATTGGCATCTTTTTAAATCTTGAGCACATCAAGGTATATGCTGTGGGTAATCTGTTAGTCTGAGATTTGGTATTGCAGAGGAATCGTTGTCCCCTCCCATCTCCCAAAAAACCAAAAGAAATACTTGAACTCCTGCTTTTCTGTTGGACCAGATCTATTAACAGTTCTGTAAACTTGCTCAGATCCTGCCTGAAAATATCAAATTTCTCCAAAAAGAGAAGAAAGTTTTATATTATGAGAAATAAAGAATTTAGGATTAAGGAAAGATGGTAAAGAGTTAAGTCTCTGTAAAGAGTTAAGTCCATCTATGCATGCTTATAATTTATGTGATATTAGTTACTTTGTAAGTTTTTTAAAAAAATTATTTCACTTTGGGAAGCAACCGTTTGTTACACGTGGTCTTTTCGGGTTCATCTGATGTTCACCTGGAACTCACCTGGACATTCTTTTATTTATCACAACATAATACCAAGAAGTACTCATTAAAGTACTCCGGATTATATTATTGGTTAAGAACACAAAAACACACTTTTGGACACAATTTGCACAATATTGTAAGTTTAATGTTGACTAGAAAATGACGTAACTATCATGTTGTAAACCATTTACTCTATTTTCAAGTAACTCTTTAGAGACACATATTTACTACGTCTGCTGAAGCAGCATCTCAATAATTCAGTCACCACTGCTCATTTAGTTACATTTTAAAAATGGAAATATAATTTCAAAAAGTCACATTCTTTTCCAATGCAGGTAGTTCTTCCTGTTCTTCTTATTATTCTCTTTACGTTTAGATGATATGCTTATTTTAATGACATGATGAAGTTTGGTGTAAAGGCTGGGAGGTGATCTCCCATTGCAAACTTGTGAAGTTTGCCATGAATTACGAAAATACTGCCTTATTATAAAATCTCTGAAACAGAATGACTCTAAATGTGCAAAGAAAAAATTAAAATATCATCTGAAAAAAAAAAAAGAAGACTGTCTCTACTTATTGCCACACATCTCTGTAAATAAAGTGTTATGAGAATAAAATATCTGACAGTAATATGCTAATTCATTAGATTTATTTATTATATCTTCATTTCTCATTATTTCCTCTGAATGGTAATAATATGTTTTTTACAGTGACTACCTTTTCAACATTTTCCTCTTGTATTTAATCTTTTTATGAACACACATGGCATGGTTTTTACTTCTAGCTGCTAAACTGACTTATAGAACAGCTCAGAAAATATTAGTCCTTATGAAGACAGACAAAGCTTCATTTCTATTATTTATGCTTAATCCTTTTATAAATCCAAGTTTAAGAATAAAATGTGGAGAAACTTATATATGTAAGCTTAATTCAAGAAAAAATATGAACAAATGTATATATGTATATACATTTATATGCGTATATATATTTCTCAACTTACAGGAAAATTATTTCCAAGGCTAAAACCAAGAAAGACAGATAAAATTCCCGGGAGAAAAAGGTTACAGTTTGCTTTACAAATGATATTGTATTTCAAACTGCTCATGACATTTATGCCGAGATATTGTACTATCCATGGAAAGAATATCAGCCATACTAATTAGGAGTTGAATTGCTCAATTTCCTTCTTTGTATTTAATATCATCTGCAAGTTTTAAAAACACAATTTGTACCGACAAACAGGATTTATGTACGTGCTCTGAATATTTTAGTTGTGGAACAATGAAGTTTGTGATCTTCACATTCCTTTTTGAGGGTGTTCTGCATTCATAACTATTAAAAAAAAATATTGAAATTACTTACTTGCTGAAAAAGTTGAAACAGACTGATGTTTCAGTATTTGCTCTCATTCTTCCTTTCATTTTCAAATCATTAATTAAAGAGAGTCCAGTTCCGCAGTAATTTTATTCCTCTTTTCTCTGCTTCACCAGTGTAAACTAGCCTTTATTGTTAAAGGACTCCTAGGCACCAGAAGTTCTTCATGACAAGATGTACTTTAGAGAATTGTGATGTTGGTCCCTCAAGACATTAGCATATAAGAAAAAGGAATTGATACTGACAGAAATGAAAATGTAGCCATTACATGTGGCTGGATGACTTAGAATTCCAAAAAATCTGGTGAGTCTCAAATAATTGTTAGAGGAAATGAGTAACACTGCATTTAGTAATGAAGCTTAGTGAAAAGTGAAGAGCTACTGAGGCAACAGGGCAGGCAAGAAAGAGATTTTAATTAGCTCAGCAATTAAAGTAGCTGCAGTGAAGATTTCAGAGATGTCCTGTTACACGCTATTACATCAAGTTGAGTTATAATGCAAGTAGAGCAGTAACAATTTGTCCCTATTTGTAACTGCTAGATGCTTATTTGTAGATGCTTATTTGGGTTCCAAGAAGGTTGGTTCTGCAGAATGCAGAACGAATTGGTGAAAGTTTAAGTTAATTTCAAAATATGCAGAATACAGTATGTGAATCATGGTGCACAGCTTTCTTAAGGAACTGCTGTCTCGTTAATTGAGATAGTGCTATTGGTCACATAAGGAAGGATATTATTCAAAATCTTCTTGATAAATATTCTTTTAGCAGATAAACAGATTCCCAAATAAGAAGTGAATTTTGAGTTAGTAAGGAAACATGATTTTGGTGTATCAAGTGCTCATCTCATTGTTACAAATGAGATTTAATGGGTGACAGCAGGGTTCTCATAGCAGGGGTGTTGGAGTGAGATGATCTTCAAGGTCCCTTCCAATCCAAATCATTCTATGATTCTTTGAAGAGTTTCTAGGAAACAGAGGGATTTTGCTTCAGTACAGTCAAAAGTTCATTAGTGCAGACCAAATAAATAAAGGTTATGAGATACAAAATGAAGTTGCTACTTGCATCTCTGTAATCTACTGACTACTGTACTGCAGTTTGTTTGTGGTGCCTCAAATGGGAGAGCCACAGCAAAGTGCTAACTGTACAGAAATGTCTGTTAAACAGTAATTTATCTCAGCTAATATGCTTTCTAAAAGGCAGAAGAGAGTGACAACCATATTGCTTGAGGTTTCTCATTTGTAGAGAACCTTAGAACCCTTAAGGATCCCAATCTACTCTGATTTGTTTGGCTCAAGAAAAAATGAAGATTACTCAACTTCTGTAGATTGGTCTTCACACCCACCAAAATAATTACCTCTCTCTTGTGACAATTATAAGCCTTTGTACAACTTTTCCTGTGTCCTCAAATAAGGAATGTGAAGAACCTCCTCCAGTCCATTCACTCTTTAGTTATTCACTGAATCTGAAGATGTCTCAGCTGTTGGGATTATCTGCGTGTGTCTTCCCTGTGTTATTCTCTTTGTGCTCTTTAAATGTTCTACTTCCTTCGTCAGAAGTGTTCTGCAGCACAGAGACTAGTATCTCTGCACATTTCTTTTTTTTTCCTCTCCAAGTGATATATATATATAAAGTCTTTCTGGGAGTTGAGTCATAAGAATGTGTTTATACTGATCTATTTTGGGAGAATGAGCAGAAGTACTATTATACTGAAAAGCATCAGTGATCTCCTCCCACTTTTTCATTGGATTTAGATCTGTAGGAAAGTACAAGGTGCTTGAGGCAATGATTCTGTGCAACAGTTTATTCTCTGCCTCCTACCCACTATTGTTCTTTTGGTTCCCACATGTTTTTCTCATTTTTTTCTGCTTCTTAAAAGTAACAGTGTGGCTAGTGCTATGATGACTGGCTTTGAGTTAGGTGAGTTTTGTATGGGAAGGAGATCAGTGTGTTTCAAACTGAGCCTGCTAAAATTGGCGGAACTAGTGGGAATATATGGTGCATCTCTAGATTCACGGGTTTTATATCAAAAGAAACAAAAAACAGCAATAACAAAAACAAACAAACAAACATAGAAAACATTTGTGGACACCAGTGACGAGGGGCGTTATTCAGAGCCTGGAGCTGGAACCGGTGCTACTTAACATCTTTGTAAGCAACATGGACAGTAGGACACCAGCAACTTTGCAGATGACACAAAGCTGAGTGCTGCATTGAACATGCTAGAAGGAAGAGTTGCCAAAAGAGGGACCTGGATAGACTTGATAGGTGTGCCTATGCGAATGTCATGAAGTTCAACAAATCCTGCGCCTGGGTTGAGACAATCCCAAGCACAGGTAGAAGTGCCTCTGAAATAAAGCCACCCAAAGCCCCAAAACATGCAGTCATATTTTATTTGTCCATTTAATAATAGGGGCACTAGAAAGCTTCTTGAGCTGTTGACCTTTCTGAGCATGATAATGTCATCAGATGCAGCTAGGATGATCATTTTATAGACTGCTGTGTGCATTCCACTCACAGTTGCATATCTCATTCTACTGTACTTCTTGTTCTACTGCAATTAACACTTCTAGTCAGATTAAAAAAGTTGAGGATATTTCTGTGTTGCTGCAAACTGACTACACTGAGTGCCTATAACTTTTTAATGAGACCTAGAACACTGGGAGTATGATCTCTGTGAAGTGTTTTCTTAATTCAGCTCATTAATGTCAGAACATCAGCTGCTGTAATTGCCATACCACTGAATCTGAATGTTCTCCTTAACTAGAAAACTCTGTTTTACATACTGTCAGGGAAGGAGGTGGTCCACCTCTAATTTTATGAGGAAAATTGTTTGTTAAATTGCTGATTCTGTTGGAATCAATTATTTTACCATTAGCATGATAGTTGTGTATTAATGCACGCAGTAATATTAACAATATATTGTTAATATATACAATATTACTCTTGTATATACAATATTAACTCTTGGTGTTAAGAGCTGGTGATAGATTCACAAAAGATTCAGTGCATAATGAGGCAGGTAAGGAAGTTAGTGCAAATATCTACCATACATCTGGGTATTGTAATTGAATCATCTACTTGCCTCACCTGCTCTTGTCCATTGTGCTTCATTCCTTTTTAGAGGGATTTTCCCAGATATCTCACCGCTGTAACTCCAAATGGGCTGTTGAGCAATCAGACTGCTCTACACGTGATGTACATGTGCAGATGACAAATCTAGTAATCTAGCACGTGCACAGTAGGTCTGATACACCCAGAAGTGAGTTTGCAGAACTGTCTTAAGCGTGTGTAGTGCACCTGAATGCTTTTGGAGTGTGCCAGGCTTGTGTATATGTGACACAGTGCATCAACAGTATTTTTCTTGAATGCTCACAGCAAAAAATATGCATGCCATGTGAGCTGTAGGTCAGTTACAGAATTAGTAACTTCATGGGTTTAGAAGAGGTACAGATTATTAGACAGAAGACTTTGTCCTAATCGCAGTCTCTATTTGTACTGTGTTTTTAAAGTTGAATCCTCTGTTGAGGTGTGTTACTGGCAAAGCCTTACTGCTAAAGAAATGGATTGTGATCTTAATAATTTTATTCAGAGCTACCTGTCAGCATAGATAACTTTTTTGAAAAGATAAACATTAAAGTACAAGATTTAATTTTGAGATGAATTTGTATGTATAAACACAATTTATTTTTTAAATTTTACTTTAGATGACCTTACAACACCATTTGACAGAAGTACTGCACAGTTGAAGAAAATGTTTATAAGTCTTTCTCATATTCACAGGCTATGAAGTAATACACTTTCATAGGTGCAATAGGGGACCTAGTGAATTTCAGAGCAAATTGCAAACAGTATAGAAGTGAGATCTTAACATGGAATTCAAAGCAAAAGTGAAGAAAGATAAAATCTGTGTTGAATCACTTGAACTGTTTGCTGCTTGACTTTTTCACCTCTAATGAATGTGATTGTTTTTCTTATTTAAAAGAAATCGTTATGCTCGGTATACTTTTAGATGCTGTTTTCTTACATAGAGAGAAAAAAGTCTGTGTGCATCTCAAGATACTGGATTAACTCTTGGAATAGCAGAAGTACAAACAAGCAGCAACATCACGCAGGTGTGTTTGAAAACCCTCTAAGGCTATGCACTAAGTTACTTGGCATATAATTGAAAACAATTCATAAATATTTTGCTGTGATATTGTATCCTACTAGAAAAAAAAAAAAAGAAAAAAAAACTTTCACAACATAAAGTCTTTAGAAATGGAACATTTTCTCTGTTTATATCAGAAACAGAGAAACTAAGAAACTTAAGAGCCACTAAGAAATGTCTCTAATGACTAGTTAAATTTAAGGATCAACAGTGCTGAAACATGTTCTTCCTGAAGAAAAAGCTCTAGTTATTTCCCAAACTGAATTTTAAGCAGTGACTTTGTATATAAAGGAATCCATTGCATTATTTACTCTAAAGATACTTTAAGACAAATTATGATATGGAAGGAATATCACATTTTCGAAATTTCATCCAAAAAAGAGTTTATTTTTTTGTTTATTGGTTGGTTTTGGATAAACTGAGTTTTAAGATCCTTATTCCAAGTCTGTATCTCAAAAAAAAAAAAAAAAAAACAAACCCAAAAATCACACTAGTAGATGTGAAAATGCCTAACTGATGTTTCTGAACTTAAAACATGTTTTGTATTAAGTTCTCCATATAAACTAAGTAGAAGTTGGTTCACATTTATTGACACTGTTGCAACAGTAAAGGCAAACTGAGCTTGCCTTTAGGTTTCTTAAAACTTACGGAGATAAGAGTACTTTTTATATTTTGGAGTAAGTACCATTTGCTGTTTTCAGGTTGCTTTTAAAATACAGTTTTTGTGTAGATGACCATTTGCGTTTTCTTTGTCTACTTCAGCATGGTATCAGGAATGCTGAAGATCAGAAATTCTGTCCAAATTGTTTTACTTATTTCACTACAAAAGAGGTCAGAAATGATGTGCTAAATTATTACTTGTACAGGGATAAGGTGAAATTGGACGATTGAATAATCATTGTAATAAATAAGAAGTAAATATACTTCGAACATAAAAATCCAGAGAAGATTTTTACATAGTCCTTAAATGGTCAGGACACTTGAAATGTATAAATGTTAAAAAAATATTTAGGACGTACTTAAAAAGAAATACTTAAATAAAAGATCACTCTTGATATTTACTGTTAGTACTTAGCTGGTATTCTTAGAAATGTTTAGTAAGGATTTTCTGTTAACTCTGGAACTTATCAGCGAATGCCAACAACAGAAAGAAAAAAGTGGAATAAATCTCTTCTCAACACTTTGTTAATTCTGCCCTTTCAAGGAAAAAAATGCTATAGTTTTAGGAAAAGAAAAGAAACATAAAAAATTAATATTTTTGAAGGGCATGTTGTGTCAGCATTCTTTTTTCTCTGAATGAAGAGAAGAGAAATTTTTGTTTAAAATAGTCATGCACTTGCCAGGACAGGCCTGCAGAACACTAGCAATGAAATGTCAAAAATTTTGATTAATACTGTAGGAGAACACACAGTTTAAACATGTATAAATATGTACAGGCTACAGTCTACCTCTTACAGAATGTGGAATTAGAAATTGAAATGGTGTAACAAAAATAGTACCCACTGTGACAAGACAAATATTATTTTAGAGCTTTCAATTCTGCATATGCCCTTTAAGTTGGAATTAATCTAATGTTAGGATAAGTCAGTGCAGAAGTGCACATGATTACTTTTGTATATCATGTAGATTTAAATGGAAGCCCATTTGATGGTATCACATGAGAACTGATTAATAAGTATAGACATGAGGGGTTAGAGTACATCTTATAGTAATGAATTATTTCATTTCAGCCTTGTTGGTGGATAACTACTGCCTTGCAAATACATCTTGAAAAGTTCTCAGGCAAAGGGCAGAAGCTTATGATAGCTTGAAAAATCTTCATATGTGAATAACATAGCCTTCTGAGTTTTGAGGGGAATTATTTTAAAAAACCTGTGTGTGGAATATGATTTGGAAGAGTTGTGCTGTGATTTCTTCAGAATAGTTTGCTCTCAGGAGTTCTGTGCAGGTGCTCGACCTCTTCCGGTCAGAATGGCTGATTAATGAAGTTATGTGTGGCCAATGTAACTCTTGATACAAGACAAATAGCTCAGACTCTTGTTGCATGCTGCCATCTGTACGAAGTCATCATGCCCAGAGAGTTGAAGAATGCTGACTCCCCTTCATTCATGTACTTAATGCGATAGTGAAAGTCACTTGGGTTGCCTTTATTCAAACAGGATGGTATATAGAAGTGGAGGATAAGGCAGGTATGTTAGTAACTGTGCAATAGGTAAAAGGCATAAGCATGCAGAGGACAGAAATCCAAAAATTACTTGTCATTTGTCATCTCAGCTGTGTGGTATGTTCAATTACATTTATGCTACTTAACTAAACAAACTACTTTGTGCAATATTTACTAATCCTGGAAATGTATTAGGTCTGAATATACAGAATCATAGTATCATCATAGATAGGAAGGGTCCCTAAAGGTCACCTAGTTCAGACCCCCTGCTATAGGCAGGGTTACCACCCACCAGATTAGGCTGCCCAGAGCCCCATCCAGCCTGGTCTTGAACATTCTGTATCCACAGGAGAGTCCAGCCTTCAAATTCATATGTATCCAACCATGCCAAAGGCCCTGTACAAGTCCAAATAGACAACATCAGCTGTTCCTCCTTTGTCCACTGATGCCATAACTCCATCATAGTTGGCTACTACCAGGTTAGACAGGCCCTTGATAAAACTGTGCTAGCTATCATGGATCACTTACCCCTCATGTGCCCTTACATTTCTTCCAGGAGGACATGTTCCATGATCTTCCCATGCAGAGATGAGGCTCAGTAGCCTGTCGTTCCACAGGTCTTATTTTTTCCCTTTCTTAAAAATGGGAGTGGTGTTTCTGTTTTGCAGTTACAGGGGTCTTCTCCTGATAGCCATGGCTTTTCAAATAGGATGGAAAGTGACTTGGCGTTGGCATAAATCAGTTCCTTTAAGACCCTGGAGCATGGAGCTGTACTATATATCCCAAGCAAATTAGGGCTGGCATATAGGTTTATGAAAAAAAAAAAATACAAATGAATAAATCCCAAATTTTTCATGCAGAATAGCTGCATGAAGGAATCTGGGATTTATTCATTTGTATATTTATTTATTTATTTACTTGTTTATTTATTTTAATGGGAGCCCTTGCTGATTCATAAAAACAAATACACAGTACTAACAGCTAACAGGGCTGCTAATGGAATCCTGCACTTTGAAGAACAGCCCCTATCTGTTTTTACAGAAGTGAAGCTCTGTTAAAGAATAGAATCAGAGGCCAAACAAGAATGAGGAATGGCATTTATTTTCTTCAAGCAGCCTTTGATTGTCATTTGTGTTAAAACGTCTACAGACTCCCACAAATATGTATCTTTTTTTCTTTAGTCCTTTGCTTTCACTGAAACAAGTTATAATTCAAAAATTGTCTTGAAAGCTGACATGTATTTGGCTTGAATACATAGTGCCATTACATAAAATGCCAGACTTCTTTTAGAGGCAGACACTGTCATTTGTGATACAAGTTTGACAACTTATGTGAATCTTAATAGTGAATCGAGGATGGTTATGTTCTGAAATGCGTAAATTCTGCTCTCAGAGCGTGGCTCCCATCCTGTCTTCTGCGGCAGATCTTGCTTTCTGTTCTCCTCTGTATGAGTATTCCTGGAAAGACGCCGGTGTCATTCAGGTTAGTGAAAGTGAGAAAGGAATTTGTGATGGGGCAGATGAAAGAGGGACAAATAGGAGAACTAAACCTTCCATGCAGCAAAGATCTGTGTGTACAAGATAATGTGAGATGCCTTGCCAGAGGAATTACGACAGTAATTGAAGATCATCAAAAGTCATTATGTGAACATAGCCTTGGTATGTGTAGCTGGAACAAATGGTTCCACTTTGAAATGACTTGTCATTTAGATGCTGCAGAGGAAACTGTATGATACCTTTGAGAGAGCACTGCATGTCCCCAAACCATTTTCACAGGCCAGTCACCCAAACCTGGCAGTCTTTTTTATATAATGTATTGACGCTGACCAGGAACACTAGAGTTACCAGAGACATTTAAGTTGTTCATCACTCTGTGTGCCACTAAGAAGCCTGGATCCCTTACAACTGTGGAAACCTATACAGTCTATTTTTTAGCAATATTCTCTCTTCCATACTGATGAGTGACAACCACTTGAGGGTACCTTATATTTTATTTCTATGCAGTATTTAAGTGTCTGCATAAAAAGACATGGAACATCCAAACAATAAATTAAAAAACAAACAAACAAAACAAAACAAAAAAAAAAAGCAGAAAACAATAGTATTTTTATAGTCCATAAATAAATGGCAAACCATATAATTTGCAGTTCTTTGTGCTCATTAAATCTTTTTTATATTGGCAGAAGGGAGAAAGCAAAAGTTGAGTACTAACTTGAGTACTGTTAGCTGGGCAGGATTTTGCATATGCCTGTGTGGGTCTTGCTTCCACTTCCAGAAGCTGACTATATTGAGAGCTTGCTGAAGTTAAAGTAAACCTAACCACGAATATCAATACTGGTTGGGGCACAACCTGCTGAAGAGGAGCACTATGGAGAAGGACCTGGGTGTCCTGGTTCATAACAGCTTGGTGAGGAGCCAGCAGCATGCCCTGGTGGCCAAGAAGGCCAATGGTATCCTAGGGTACATTAAAAGGAGCGTGGCCAGCAGGTCAAGGGAGGTGATTCTCCCTCTTTACTCTACACTGGTGAAGCCTCACCTGGAGTACTGTATCCAGTTCCTGGTACAAAAAAAGACAGGGATCTCCTGGAGAGAGTCCAGCAGAGGGCCACAAAGATGATAAAGGGCTTGGAGCATCTCCCCTATGACGAAAGACTGAGCAAACTGGGTCTGTTCAGCCTTAAGAAAAGGAAACTCAGAGAGGATCTCATTAAGTATCCTAACTGTGAGAGTCAGAGATATGGCCAACCTCTTTTCAGCAGTCTGTGGGGACAGGATAAGGGGAAATGGCCACAAACTGGAGCACAGGGAGTTCTGCACCAATATGTGCAACTTCTTCACAGTGAGAGTGAGGGAGCACTGCAACAGGGAGGCTGCCCAGGGAGGTTGTGGAATCTCCTTCTCTGAAGATATTCCAGGCCTGCCTGGACACCTACCTGTGCAGCCTGCTGCAGGGGGCCTGCTTTGCAGGGTGGTTGGACTTGATGATCTCTTCCAGGTCCCTTCCAGTCCTTACAATTCTGTGATTCTGTAATTTGGACTCCTCAGCCATCCTAATAACAGTCACAGCTACAAACTATAGTTTTAATGTTGCTCATAATTATTTTTCATGGGAAAGATTCAAGTCTTTCCCATTATGCTTCTCACTGCCATAAATTTCCTCGTTAGTGCACAGGTATTTTTTTATGAACCAACAGCGCAGTGATAGTGTGACCACTGTGTAGAAACAGTCTGACAATACTTCCACACAAGTATTTTTAAGCAAAGTAGACTTTAAAATAAAAGCTGGCTGCTATGAGAAGTTGTTCAGAGGGTGTTTCTATCACTGCAGCATTATTCCTATTATATTTGGAAGATTGATAAACAGAATTATCTCAGAAAAATATCCAACCAAAGTTATTTGATCATTTGGTTTGGCAGCTTTTCAGTACCTAAAGGGAGCCTACAAACAGGAGGGTAATCAACTCTGAAAGGGTTGATAACTGCAGGACAAGAGGAAATGGTTTTAAGTTGAGGGAGGGGAGGTTTAGTTTGAATATCAGGAGGAAATTCTTTACAAAAGGGAGTGTACTGTGAGGTGCTGGAACAGGCTGCCCAGAGAGGTTGTGGATGCCCCGTCCCTGGAGGTGTTCAAGGCCAGATTGGAATGGGCCCTGGGCAGCCTGGTCTAGTATTAAATGGGGAGAATGGTGGCCCTACATATGGCAGGGGGGTTGGAGATTCGTGATCCTTGAGGTCCCTTCCAACCCTGGCCATTCTGTGACATTCTGTGATTCTGTGATTTATGTTACATATTTACATATTACGTTTCACGTTGTTTCTTCACCTTATGACTTTGCTTCTCTGAAGTGCATTTTATTCTTTTTTTTTCTTTTCTTTTTTTTTTTTTTTTTTTTTTTTACAAAATAGTAAATAGTATTGAATTGATTTACTTGTAATCAATGGGTAAATAGGTAAATGGGTAAATTGCTGAAACAGTATGAATTAGCACATGAAAAGGTAATCTAAATAGAGAAAAGGTTATGATTCTTATTTCAAAAACTATTACATTTACTGGAAGCCTACTTAATCAATAGTAGCTTTAAAAAATTGTTTTGTTGTTTTAATTGTGATGCACATGCATAATGCTTATTACACACATCAAGTTATACAACTTGGACTAAAGATGTTGTTGTAAATGTTAGAGCAATCCTAATACTTCATGAGCTTCCTCTCTGTAATTGTTTATGATCATAAAATATGGTCAGGAGAAAAAAAAAAAAAAAAAAAAAAAGCTATATAAATTAAGCATTGTTGCATACTAGGCTCTTACATTTGTGTTGGAAAGTAAATTTGTTGCCTCGCTTTTTGTGCAGGAGTGTTCAGAGGCTGTGTTGCTGAATTGTTTATAAACATGAACATGTTAGCACTGTTCTCCAGTGCAGAAGGTCCCTACTGAGGGCTCACTGAAAGGAAAGAGCTCGTCAGAGCATTATGTGGTTTAATTTAACCATCTGTGTTACCTTGGCATTACAAGTACTATTTATCTGACTTGCAGTCTATTTCAGGAAGCTCAGCTGCCAAGATAAAAAGCTTAAAGTAATCAGACAATAAGAAGACAAAATATTCCTCTAGATAAGCAATAAAGAGCAAAGACTTCAAATCCTGTCACTGTCAAGTAAAATTTGTGTTCCAGTACTGAAAAATATCAATAGCATTTCAAAGATTGTTTTCTAAAGATGATCCAGTTATTTCTACTACACTGTCTTGTGACAGTGAAAATAATCTTTGAAACTAATTGAATGTGTGTGTTTAAATAACTAGCAAAAAACAAACCAAGAAAAAAGCATAGCTCAATGCTAAAGCTGTAGTTTAGAAGTACAGACTAGGTCACTTTGTGCAAGTCATTTCTCCAAGCAGGTAAAGGCTGTAATTATAATTATGTTGTGGCGTTGTGGTAATATTGCAACTATTTTGAAGAACATGGGGGAGGAAACTGTGTTTATTGATGTTTTCTTGTTTCACCCTAATTATGATACTGACTTTTGCTTTCTGTAGTGAAGAATTATGCTTTACTCATGTAAAAGAGTGGGCAAAAATTCAAAAGGGGACTTAAAATGCTGGCATCCTTCCAGGACAACACAAGTATCCTGACATAGAGCATATGGTTTTATTAATTTATTCCTACAAAACTATGGACTCCATTGTTTGGTGCTGTTTTTAAGCCTTCTACTGTTTGACAGTAGTATGGTTTGGCATAGATTTTACAGATCCGTGGGCTTCTTTCTTTTCTTTTCTTTTTTTTTTTTTTTTTCTTCCTTTTTTTTAGGGTCTAAAAAATCTTCGTAAAGATATATTGATAACTCACACATGTATCCATTTATTCTGAGTAAAAAAAATTTAGTAATGTATTTGAGGTCTGTGTAGATGGTACTGTTTGCACAAACATATAAAAACCAAGGGGAAGAAGCTTAGTTACTTGGATTACCTGCGATGAGCATTCTTCTTTTATTTCCTCCAATGGAAATGAATGTGCCAGGGTCCTGGTGGCCATTGGACCTCTATCCAGCACATGGCAAAAGGGAAGTGGCTATGGCTTTTATCATTGCAGCTCACAATTACTATTTTATTTAGACAGACCTATCTGGTATTTTACTGCATGTATGCAGATTGGACCCCCCAGAACGTTTCTCCATTTCTTTCTGCAAGTCATGTTGCAGAAACTAAACCCTGAAATGCAAGTTGACACCGTTTCCCCTACAGAGAACTTGTGAGAGACTCTGAGCTGTGCCACGTTAGTGTGTTCTTGGGCTTGGGTGTCCTCTGCTCTGGGATCTCTGAAGGTATTGAGAGAGATAATGGGTCCCTTTGTGATATTTTTGATGAACTAGTTTTACATACGGCATAATGAGATTGTGTTTCTTGTGCAGTGTTATGCATTAAATCACAGGACTGACAATAAAGGCAGGGAAAACAGGCATGCTTTTAGGCTAACACATCCAGACTAAA
>NW_024884833.1:7787066-7788886 GCF_019232065.1 Centrocercus urophasianus | reverse complement strand
CGTCCCCACTCCCCCCCGGCCATCTTTAACATAATGGGAATTCTGGTCTTAAAACAACCCTCAGACTTGGTATCTCCAATTGTGTCATTTTTGATTGTGTAGCATCTAGAAAAGCCATCTAGAAAAGCCTTGTGGATTAATCAGTCTGCTACTGAGATCCTCAGTCAATATTAGCATGATCTGATCTTTTGCAGCATTGAACCTCTCACTCTGGTGTGTTCCATAATCGAGAGTCTGCAAGAGGACCCCCGGAAGACTTAAATGGTTACACCTTTTGTATCTGGTTGGCTTTTCTTACAATTTACATAGGTGTAAAACAAAGTAAACTCTTTCTACGTTTGAATAAATTGTTGCAGAGGAACAGGCAGGAAGTAATAGCTTGGTTACAATTTGTTTTAACTGTAGCCCTCAAAAAGCACAGTAGGGCTATCTTGTTTCCTGAGAATTCAACCTTTCCTTGGGATGAATAAATCTTATTCTAGACTTTGTGACCTCAAAACTAGCTTTAATTTCTTTTTTTATTCTAATTTTTTTAAAACAGTTTTGTTTTGTTTTCATCAGTAAGTAATAATGAAGTGTCATCAGAGTCATTGTGAGAGATCACGCATGCAGAACATTATTCATGCTGGTAGACATCTCTAGAGATTTACCAATACAAGCCTATGCTCAAAGCAAGGTCAGCTACAGTAAATTGCTTACAGACATATTCAGGTGGCTTCCAAGTATCTCAAAACATGGACGCACCACCAACACACTTCTGGGCAGCTTGTACTCCTTCACAATTTAAAAAGGTATTTCCTTCTGTTTAAGTGGAGTTCTTTTTTTTTTTTTTTTTTTTTTTTTCCTTCATATGTAACCACTGCCTTCCGTTTGAATACTGGGCATCACTGGGCATAGCTTTGCTTCACTCCCTTTACTTCCCATTCATCAACTATTTCAACACATTTATGAGATTTCTCTGTGCTGTCTCTTTTCTGAACAGTGTTAGCCCACACAGCCCTTCTATGCTGGTCTCACCCTAATGGCTAGTTGAGCTCCAGTGAACTGCTTTCTGACTCAGCCTCCTCAAAAGAACAGACGGAGAAAATATAATGAAAATAGTCTTATGGGATGAAATAAGCAGTTGAACAAGAAAAAGCAAACAAGAAAACCAAAACCAAAACCAAGTACAGGTTGTATGGAATTGAAAGGAGAAAATTATTCTCTGCTTCCCATCAGCAGACAATGTTGGGCCAAATCTTGGGAAGCCGTACTTCCATACGTGCAGCAGTTTATCAGGAAGACAAGACACTGTTATAATTGAGATGTTACCCCTTCTTATTTCGCTTAGGTTGTTGTTGTTGTTTTGTTTTGTTTTCCCTTTTCTTTCTGAGCTTGACACCATGTGATATGGATATCTCTTTGGTTAGTTTAGGTTATCTGCCTTGGCTGTGTCCCGTACCTGCCTCCTAACCATCATTAAACTACTGGTTTCTTTGGGTAGTCTGAGAGATAGCCTTGATGCTGTGAAGTGCTTCTAAGGAAGAGACAAAACATTGATTCTGTAGAATTGCTGTTCTAGATACAAGTGCATCTGTAAGATGGACAATAAATGGGGGAAAAGAAAAAAAAAGGAGGGATCTAAGGTGTATTAAGTATTTTCAAATATATGATTTGGAAAAAATGATACATAAATAAAAATTTCCCATATATATATATATATAATTATAAGGAAATTAATATAAATTAATTAAAATTATAGAAATTAATATAAGGAATATATGTATAAGGAAAACACATCTTACTATATCTACTTACTGATATATATATATATCAGTAAG
>NW_024884833.1:7775426-7787053 GCF_019232065.1 Centrocercus urophasianus | reverse complement strand
CTACTTACTGATATATATATATATCAGTAAGATGTGTTTTCCTTATACATATATTCCTTATATTAATTTCCTTATAATTATATATATATAATATGTTATTATATTAATTTCCCTCTATCTATCTATCTATCTATCTATCTAAGGAAAACACATCTTACTGCAATTTACACTATAAGATTTAGTTATCGTTCAGTTTGAGATGTTCTTACTAAAAGATGTTTTGGTGGTATTTATTTCTGTTTCTTCTCAGAATTGAAACTGCATCTATTCATTTCAAATGAGCAGTTCTGTACCAATTCAACTAACTTGCAGTGAAATGTTCATTGGAAGTATTTCTGAATTTCTTCAGTGAAGGTTTTAGGCTGCATCTTCCTTTTCAAGATGAGAGCTATTAAACATAACTTTTACAACATTAATCTCAAAATTCTTTTAGAGAGTGATATTCTAATACTTCATTCCTGCTGAGGAAGAGAAAACAGTTTACTGAGCTGAATAGCATTAATTTCTAGAAGTATATATGAAATAATTCTAGGCAATTCAAAAGCAAATCCTGCTATATAAATTACCTATTTTGTCACATTGATCTTGATTCTTTTATAGCCAGATAAGAATGCCTGAAGACCTTCGATGATTTTTACAATTAGTATTTGCCTGTTTGCTCTGCATCTAATGAGGATTTATCAACCTGTAGCCCAATATGCAGTATGAATTTTTGTTACAAACACCTCGCAAATTCAACGTAAGATTTGTAGGATTTTACACATAACCAATATTGCAGCACTGATGTTAGTTTTTCAGAAAAGAGGATCATTCTGTTCTCCCATCTGCAGTGCATGCTGGTGCCAGTGTCTTGTAAAGGCTTTTGCTGAGGGTCTGCTTTCAGTGCAGATATAGGACAGTGTATCAGCACAGGTGGATAACTCCATGTGTCCTGAACCTCCAAGAGTGCTAAAAAGTCTTCACCTTCTCTCTGTGTTCTCTTGATATATCTTTGAGGAAACATCTCAACTCATAGTAACTTCCTTGTGAAGTTTATGAGAAATCTGGACCGCACTTGAATTTGCGGAGTGGGAATCGAGAGCTGGACATGATTTTGTCAACTTCTTTATGCCAACTTCTACTTTAGCAACAGAAAGTCACTGATGCAGCCTCCACACAAACAGTAAATTCAATGTCTTCTGAAGTAAAGAAAATTTTAAAAACTGAGGTCTGGTAAGGTACAAGACAATCATATAAAAATAAATTTCTGTTTAATCTGTGAGTTCTAGTAGCCATGATAAGAGGAGTAACTGGGCGTTTATTAATGGTTAATAAGGAAAAAAAAAGTTAAAAAATAGTTTAAATATAGAAATCTAAAAACAAAAGAATATGTGTCATTGCAATACGCTTAACAAAGAAAAACATCTGTATTATTCTCACAGACACCATTGCATAGAGCACTGTGGATAGCCCATTGCATTCTGCTTTTTTTTTACTAAGCCACTGTGCTAGTTTCTGTGGAGAATGTTTATGGAATGCTGCCACCTCTTGCTTTGTTTTGTATGCAACTCTAGAATAACAAACTTATCTATCCTTCTTTTTCCATGGGTTTATTTTTCAAAATAAAGTCTCTGTCTGACTCACAAGTTTTCCATGCATCTGTAGGAAAGCAGAGTTGTTCGTAGGATATTGACCAATGTACACCGTAAGCAGGTTGTGTTATACTATTCAGATATTCTAACTTAATCTTGTTAAAAGTGATTACTTCCTATTTGAATAGTTTATTGCATATTGTATGCGATATTTAAAAAGGCAAAGAGGGGGAAGATACATACATGTTTGTGGTCTGTGCATGTAGCATGTAAATATGCTGGAATGAAACTAGCAGGGCAACGTCTAAAACACAGTAGAGTTCTTTTTGAAGACTATCTTATCTGACTCCAGATGTGTAAATTCGGACCACAGCCTTCATGATAAAATATAAAATGATTTCAAAAGTGAGAAATTAAATATACTGTGGAGCTGGATTTATGTTGCTGCTGGTTATTAAAATATTCATCTTCTGTAGTTCAGTGTTCCTTTGAGGAAAAATAAATAATTAATAGTTTTGATTTGAGGACTGCTAAAGATGAAACTGCCAAGGCTATCAGATTTGATGTATTATGTCTGAAATTGCAGATAGCTTTTACAACAGCAGAAGTAGGTTGTAGGTGAGGCCTGTACTCATTGGGAATTAGAACATAAGCTGATACTCTTAACTTATATGATTGTGGAAACTCTGTATGTGATAAAATTCACCATTCTTGAGGACTTTTGGTGCACTTTCGGCCCTTATTTGGATAAAGTCTTTGTTTTATCAGTGTTCCAGATCATGCTTTACTGAGCGTGACATCATGCAACAGGCTGTGATCTCCAGCAATCTCACATAACGTATTTACGGAACTCCCAAAATCTAGCTATCTTTTCAGGAATTCAGGGTAAGTTCTTAAAACAACCAAGACCCAATTCACTTACCAAAAATACAGAAGAAAGGAAAAAAAGTATTTTTTTCACTAGGACCTTTAGAAAAAGTAATACAGAAATAAACAAAATGTCTTATTAAACTGAGAAAAAGTCTATTAAATGGCAAGTATTTATTGAATCTTTTTTGTATCAGCAGGTACTGGCAACTTGTGGCTTTAAGTATCTAGCCCTATATTTGGGAACTATATAAATGTTGTTATATTTAACTTTGCTGACAACTCTTCAGACTGATGGGGAAACGGCAAGACCTTCCAGCTGTGAGTATTGGAATAAAGGAAGGAGAAATGCAGCAAAACAAACTGTATCAGAATTTGATACTGTAATCAGAAGGGATTTCTTGTCCAGATGTATCCCAATGTACCATAAGCCAGAAAGAAGGAGTTAAAAACAAATGAAATTATGACTGTAAGGATTTTCAAGAAACAGCTAGTGAGTGAAGAAAAGTTTCTCAAATTTGAAAACAACAGTTGCAAAAATTTTTTTCCTGCTGTACATTTTTGGATAAAGTTATTGTTGAAAGTCTTTTTTTTTTTTTTTTTTTTTTGAACAGGAAGGTCTGTGACATGCATGGTCTCTGTAGTCACGCAAGATCCTGACTTTAGAAAATTGAGAATTGCAAATGTGATCCCAGAATAATCATTGCAGTGCCTTTTCTATCTAGCAAAACGGTCAAGATGCTCTTATTAAAAACCCCCGAAGGAGCACTGACGCCAATAGATTAGTCATGAAATTACTTTTCTGTCTTTTAATAGAAGTACTCAGAATTCACTGAAATCTGGAGGACAGGGAGCTGGGGAGAAAAACATTCAAATGTCTTGCTGTTTTTTGCAATGTATAAAGTTAAACATATTTCAAGTACAGTTGTATCATGTTTTCTAAGGTAATTATATTAAAGCCTATAGCAGATGCTCTTAAGTTTTGGATATGTCTGTTTTGTTCTCCATATAAACCGTGGTAAGACAAAATTACAGTGTCAGTGAAGATGTTACATATTTTAATGAAATAGCCCTAACACTTCAGAATATGTAAATTGTTACTAAGTGGATGTAAATTGCGAAAACCACTTGCAGCCTACTGAATTTTTTTTTTCTGAAAATTAAGCAAATGAGTCAGTCAGGATAGCAGACAGGTTTTGTGTGCATTAATGAAGTGAAGAAAAAGTAATTGTTAGATGTGTTCTTCTGCAAAATAATAAAGGTAGCTGGTGCCATCTTCTGGAGGTGGTACCAATGCTTCTGAAGTATTTAGAAGTCAATTGAAAAACAAATATATATATATATTTGAAACATCAATTCAGTATTTTTTCAAATAAACAAACAAACAAAGTCTAGTTGCTACAAAGCATGGAAGAGATAGCAATGATTTTTTCATATTAATAATACTCCCTGTCACTCTATCTGAAGTATTTAGGGTAGTTTTCCAGTGCTGATTTTAAATTTTTGGTTGCTTTTATTCAAGATAGCTAGAAGTTCTCATCAGTTTTTCACAGCAAATGATTTCTGTGTTGTCTTTCTACAGTGAATGTTGGAGCATCTTACTGTTTTCTCTACCAGTCTATCAGCGCTGTGGTGCCAGTGCACAGGTACCTAGCCATAGAGATACTGATATATGGAAGCTGTGTGGGACCAATATTCTGACTGCTCTGTAGCACTTTAGCAGATTTTGCAATACATTTTATGTTCTTTTTTTTTTTCACTGGCATTGGACAGCCTCTGTACTGTTGCTGATTTGTTCTAGTAAAATTAAGCTACGTTATCCTTTAAAAAATCCATGCCTAGATCTGATACCAAAATTTATTCCTTTTCCTCCTATTCTCATACCTTCCACAGCTGTGAAGGAGCCACTTTAGGAGCCTCGTGGTAAAGTTGTGAACCTTTTGTACCAGAGTCACAGAATCATACTCAGAGTAGGAAAGGGATCTTTAAAGCTCACCTAGTCCAGTTCCCCTGCAATGAACAGGGACTTGCATAGTTAGATCAGGTTGCCCAGAGCCTGGTCCAGTCTCTCCTTGGAAGTCTCTGGGATGGTACATCTCTGGACAATCTCCGGACACTGTTCCAGTACCTCACCACCCTCACTGTAGAATATTTTTTCCTTATATCTAGCCTAAAACTACCCTCTTTAACTTGAAGCCGCTTCCCCTTGTTCTGTCACAACAGACCCTGCTAAAGAGTCTGTGCCCTTCTGCATCTTCTGTTGAGATCATGAAAGGCCACTATCAGGTCACCTAGCAGCCTTCTCTTCTCCTGGCTGAGCTGCCCCAGCTCTCTCAGCCTGTCCTCTTAGGAGATTCCCTAGGATCACTTTTGTGGCCCTCCTATGGATATGCTCCAACAGGTCTATGTCTCTCCTGTACTGAAAACTCCACATCTGGACAGAAGGTGAGGTGAGTACAGAGTAGACGGCAGGATCACTTCCCTTGACCTGCTGGCCATGCTTCTTTTCAGGATATGGTTTGCTTTCTAGGCAGTGAAGGCACATTACTGGCTCACGTCCAGCTTTCCATCCATTATTACCCCCAGCTCTTTTTTGGCAGGATTGTGCTCAATCCTTTCATCTCCCAGCTTGCATTGGTAGTGCTGTTGCCTCAGCCCAGGTGCAAGATCTCGCATTTGGATTTGTTGAACCTCCTGAGGTTGTCCTAGACCCAATGCTCAAGTCTACTTAGATCTCTCTGACTGGTATCCTATCTGCAGGCTACATTGGCCCTTGACATCAGAGGCAGATGCTGATGATATAACAGTAGAGGATGAACCTTCCCACCAACATTCTGTTACATTTTGGCATGGTGGCAATGGGTTGATGGTTGGATTAGGTGATCTTAAAGGTCTTTTCCAACCTTAATAATTCTATGATTGTGCACATCTATAATGTTTTGCAGCATATGGAAAACAATTTATAAATGATGTTAAGCACCCGCAGTCTCAAGAAATTGTGTGGATTATACCCTCCCAGGAAATACTGAATGATTTAAAATTCTGGTGCATGTGCTAAGATGGCTGGAGACAAAAAGACAGTTTTCTTAGTTGTTTTTCAAGGGAGATATGGGACTCTAAAGTACTCAATGACTGCAATGTTGATGGGTGCAAGTAATTATTTTTAATGGATTTGAGTTAGATATTAATAGTATCTGAAGTATAATCTTACATGATTAGATGAGTGTATAGTATAAATAAAAATTACTGTAAATTCTGCTGTCTATGAAGAAAGTAGGAAAATTGCTTTGCTTAATGGTTGCTTTGCCAGCTGCTACAAATGCTGTATAGACAAGTTATTTTAATATGTTAGGTAATAAATCAAGTTGCTTCATTATCTCTAGATAAATATATATGAGGAGGAGTGTCTTCTATGTTCTACCAGACCAGGAAATTATGATGATTGTTTTCTGAAAATTGTATAGTAAAGCATGTCAGAAATCATATAGTCTGAATGTACTCAAGTATTTTTCTACTCCATGGTGCCTACGTAATACAATGAGATTGTATAAAATTACACATACAATGTTAATTTGTTAAAAGCAGAGTTTCTAGTGTGTTTAAATTGCTTAAGCTAATTTTGCTTTTTTTGTTGTTGTTGTTTCTTTGTTATTTTGCTCTTTGCAACTTCAAAGAAGAATATCACATTCCTCTAAAAGTGTATGTTCAATTTAATTACAAAATTAAGAAGTGTGGCTCTCACCCCTCTGCACAATTTAGGGTTTTATTTTAGAATTCTTGCAGTTGGGAAAATGTTCATGCTGCTTATCAGTGAAAACAGCTAATTTTATTTATTCACCCCAGTGCAGTCTGTCCAATGCAGTAATTAAAATTTCTTCATTGTGGCAATTTGTCTTTCTGGGGAGGCCTCATGTTTCTCAGGACTGTAGTATGAGAAATTTATCTAATTACTCTTTGCATCAAAAATATTGACAATTTTTCCTTATTTTCAGCAGTTCTTCTGTCTTTCAGTATTTTCATACCTTCAAGCTTTCTCTGCACATTATTCCTGTTTTTCTGTTCAAATGTAGTTTAAATCCTTATATAGTTTATTCTGACATTTGTCATCACTCCTTTTTAATTTAATGAAATGCATTTAATATCCTGCATGAACTTTTGGAAGTTATTATCTCACCTACTCACTTTTTATCAACCTTGTTCATGCTATCTTGCATCATTAGTGAGGATTTAACAAGCTGTTCCTATTTCTGCCACAGAAGTTTCCTCCTTCTTTCTAAGTCCACTTCACATTAAATGTTTTTCCTTAGTTAGTTTGGAGTAGTTTTTAAGCTTTCAGACATAACTGTAGTCTTTTCTCCATCTTGATCTTTATGAATACATAAGACAGATGAATTCTTATTTTTTATACATTTGCTTAATGTGGGTCTCTTATTCTGCCATTCCTCAGATTTTTCTCTGAGCATATGTTCTGTGGGGAAGGACAAATTAGCCTTCTACTATTTGTACAATATTTGGTATTCCATAGTTTTAAAAATGAATATGTGCTTGGCAGTGCCCACGGTAAGAGAAATCTGGCACCAAACACCTAGAATTTAATTAAATACATTTTATATGTTGTACTAAATTATGCAAGGACGTGAGACACCAAAAAATGGGAGTGCAACAGTAACAATTACTAAGTTAGCAAAGCTGCCATCTAACAAGTGTTACAACTGAGGAGTGCATTTAAAACCATACTTTTACATGCCGAAGCAGTTTCTTCTCATACAACCTTTGTTGTAAAATCTTCAGTATGTTCATTAAAACTGCAGGAGTAATCCAGCAATTATTATAGCTAGTATAGTCTAACAGATACCACTGTCATTCTGAATCAGAGAAGCCAAAATTGATTATTTTTGTTTTCAGCTTTCCTGATTTTAGTATTTTGGGGTCTGTAAGAATAGATGTTTTAACGTAAGTGATGCTTTTATAAACTCTTAGGTTAGTTCCTATTTTAGGGTAGCTATTTGGGCCTGAGAAAAATAGACAATACTGAAGATGGGACTTTTAAATTGATTTCTTGCATCTCCAGAAGATTAAATGAAGTTAACAATCATCTTGTGGGAGGGGAAACATCTACTCTGTAGGAGGCTGGATTTCAGATTCTTGCATCAAAGCATCATGTTGGGATATGACTGATAGAATTCAAATCCAAGACAAAGAATCCAGATGCTGTCTTGGGTTGGCCTAGGTCTATGAAGTACCTTGTCAGCTCCTGCACTCCTGCAGGTGGTGGGCCAAACTCAGACAAGCTAAGAACAAGTGGGATTTCTGTACAAAGAAGGAAAACTAAATTTCATATTTCAAAGATGTTTTCCTGTAGTGTTGTAAAACCACAAGGTGGCTTGTGATGTGTGCCCATTGTATTCCCTCCCTTGACCATTCTTTCTTCTGATCCACTTTCCACAAGTGAGCATCCACTTTCTTCTGATGGCTGAGATACTGGTTCACACAGGCAGGGAGTAGTCTGTGCAGTGGTTGGGACAATCACAGGCCCTGTTTATTTGTCATCAAATCTAAAGACCTCTTTAGGGTGGTGAACAGCGTTGAACAAAGTGTGGTAGGCAAGAACTAGGCCCTACCACGCTGCAGTGATTTGTGCCTCTCCAGAACTACTAGGGTGACAGCAGACTTTCTCTAAACATTTCACTAGTTTCTCAGGATTCTGCAGTTTTTCATGGGTGAAGTTTTGAAATATTGTGTTACTCACTCCATACCATCCCACACTCCCTGCCACTCCTAACCATAAAGCCTCAGAACAGTTCTGTGGTGGAGACAAAGTTTTAAAGCACATTCATTAGACTAAACATGGGAACATGCTGGTTTGAACATTCCTGCTTGTCTCTTCCATAGCTTCCCTCCCCAGGGACACAAGGAAAAGAGTGAAATTGTTAATAGTTTCCCAGATGTGGTTCCTAGAGTAAGGAGATGAGTGCAATATTGAATATAAATATCAGATTAGCTTCCTGGCCAGTGTTACACCGTACAGAAAAATGATAACCCTAATCCCTGGAAATGGTAAACAGCACAATAGGGAACATAAATAGCAAGTAATATCTTTCTGTGAAGAAACTCTGAAAGATCTCTGAAAATAGAAAAACTAACACTGTAAACAACCACTATACAGTTAAAACTGATAACAATTCTGTTTTATGCCCTGATCAGATCTTACCGTGCCAACATCCACTGTTTGGTCTCCACAAACATTCAGCAAGAATTGGTGAATGTCAGTGGGTGCAATTTTTCTTCATGGAGGAGTTCATTCACACCCCTTTCCTTCATAGTCACTTCCACATCAGGTGTCATTTTGTCATCCTTCCCTCTGTTGCGGTCTGTTTCACAGCAACAAAATAAAATGGAATATTAGCAAAAAGGTTCAACCTCAACTGCCATGTGACTAACAACTGCCTCTGATTTTGTGGGTCAATATAATAAAATAAGAGGCATTATTTTTGGAGCAGTGTTTGTACTACACGTATTTCCTAGTAACTACAAGTATTTTCTTAAATAGAAGAAAAATGCAGTTTTGGTTTTTATATTTTATTCCTTACAATCAATAACTGTTTTGAGCTTTTGTGCTGCTTATCAATATCCTTGATAACATCAGAGCTGACAAAATTTAATAAATATGTACAGATGATGTGACTATTCTTGGATTAATAGTACTTCCTTTAATTCTTGAGCACTTTGAAAGCCTGAAAGATGAAAATCAGAGCAAAGGATCATTTCTCTGAGCTTTTTATATCCCTACTGTAGAAATATGCTAGGAAGTGTTCCTTTATGCATTGATGTGCATTTAACCTATTGTTTAAATGCCACTGCTTGGCTGAAATACTTGCTACTTCCTCTCCTTAGAGGCAGGAGCAGTGTCTGTTCTGAGCTTTTGAGAAGCAAAAATTAGCATTAATTGGGAAGTCATATAACATTCTGCTGCAAGGAATAAAAGACTGATCTCTTCTGTCAGTTGAATTTTTAACTCTCTAAATATTACCAAATTTAAAGTAATCTTTCTAGTAGATCAGTACAAGCACTCCTCCCCAGTTAATGAAGACTAGCTGAATCTTATGAATTTCCAAGTGTCTTCTGTTACTGTGAAGAAGCATATTTTCCCCCTACGCCTACCTAGCAGACTTCTGGCACAAGAGAGGGAGACCTTCACTAAACAGTTTTTAATGTAAAATATTAGTGGAGATGGTTGTGAGCATCCAGTCTTGTTTACAAATGCATAGCCATTAAAACCCATAATTCATTGAGAATCATTAGCGTTAGGAATCTTTTCCTTCCCTTGAACAATGTATTGATCAAATTTTAAGTTACTGAAACTAAAATAAACACTGTAATTTTGTACAGTGTAAAACAATAAGAGAAAGGCAACCACATAAAAATCCTAAAAATCCTAAAAACTGTAGTGACTGGAAACTCAGTATCAATTGACTTGTAGTTGTCCAAAAAGCTAATGCTGTCAGCAGCAGATTAGACTGTACAAACAAGGATGTCACATGCATCTTTTCCTGAGGTCTGCAGCAAAGAATAGGATGTTTGTGATTTCAGTGGCAGCCTTTCCACAGATTCATCAGGTGTTTGAATTTCCATAAAGATGGCAAAAATATGCGTCATGACAACTGTGCTAACCTGACCTCTAATTTCCCTCAACAGCTGTGTCATTTCTTTGCAAATAGAAGTGCCTTTTTACCCAAGGGAGTGAGTTTACTGCAATTTTAGTATGCTGCTAATGGATGTGTGTAAATAAAGGTTATGTCTGTTGTGTAGATTAGTCTATCACTTTCAGTGAGCTTTTATTGAAAACTCCTATGAAAACCTTCTGAAACGGAATGCTGCTCTACCTAGCCAGAGGCAGCATGAGAATCATTAAATTGTGTCATATTATAGAATCATGGAACAGCTTAGGCTGGAACAGACCTTAAAGTCATCTAGTTCCAATCCCCATGCCGTGGGTGGTGTTGCCAACCAGTAGATCAGGATGGCCAGAGTTCTCCAAACAGACTGCTGGGGGGTACCACTCATAACCAGCCTTCACCTGAACTTAAAACAATTGACATTAACCCTCTAACTATAACCTTACGACTAATATCCATTGAGTACTGTACCATTCAAATTCATATCTCTTCAACTTAGAGATAAGGATGTGGAGGGGGCCCATGCCAAAGGCCTTGCACAAGTCCAGGTAGACAACAACAGTTGCTTTTCCACTGTCCACAGGTACTATCACTTCATCGTAGGTGGACACCACCAGAGCCTTCCCTTGGTGAAGCCACACTGGCTGTCTCAGATCTCTTCCTCATTTCTCTTGTGCCTTAGCATCTCTTACAGGAGAATATGTTTATATGAATATGATATGATCATATTCACGAGAATATGATCGTCACAGGCACAGATTTCCCTAGGTCTTTCTTCCTAAATTTCTTAGAAGTGTCAGTGATGTTCCCCCCTTTCCAGACACAGGAGACTCTACTTGACGGGCATGACTTTTCAACTGTGATAGAGAATGGCATGACAACTACTTCTGTCGGTTTCTTCAGGATCCTGGGATGCATATCATCAGTTTTCATAGACTTGTATTTGTTCCATCTCATCAGGTGGTCTCGAATCTGCTCTTCTCTTGCAGTGGGAGGGATTCTGCTCCCTCAGCTCCAATCTAGAGGTTCAGGGACACGAGAGATGTGGGAAGCCCAATTGCCAATGAAGACTGAGGCAAAGAACTTCTTGAGTATCTCAGCCTTCTCCATGCCTGTTGTTGAACAGTTTTTCCCGTTACGTAGCTGACATGAGATTGTTTCCCCTCTCTGCTCCCTGTATCCTCCTCCCCCAGAATTGCATGCAATATTCAAGATATGGGAAAAATATGGTTTTTGTGGGTTTTGTTCTCTTCTGGTCAGATGTTCTGACCAGCTGAATGTCACATTTTATGTCTATTGCTGAAAGTCAAGAAGTACAGCCAAATGTATATTCCATCTCTGTCTGGGACTGCGTGATCCTTCTTTTCTGTTTGACATGTGCTTTTACATTAAAAAAAAAAAAAAAAAAAAAAAAAAACCCAAAAAAAAAAAAAAATATTAATTAATTTTTTTGGCTCAATTTTAAAACAAATTTGTTTAAAAAATACATAAATTTACCAATAATAATTTAAAA